>NW_026652279.1:112919616-113205832 GCF_009828535.3 Hylobates moloch
AGACTCCGTGGGCATAGGACCCTCCGAGCCAGGTGCGGGACACAATCTCCTAGTGTGCCGTTTTCCAGGCCCGTTGGAAAAGCGCAGTATTAGGATGGGACTGACCCGATATTCCAGGTGCCGTCTGTTTCCCCTTTCTTTGACTAGGAAAGGGAACTCCCTGACCCCTTGCGCTTCCCGAGTGAGGCAATGCCTCGCCCTGCTTCGGCTCGCGCACAGTGCGCTTCACCGACTGTCCTGCACCCACTGTTAGGCACTCCCTAGTGAGATGAAACCGGTACCTCAAGCAGAAATGCAGAAATCACCCGTCTTCTGTGTCACTGGGGCTGGGAGCTGGAGACCGGAGCTGTTCCTATTCGGCCATCTTGGCTCTTGTCGGTCTCTGTTTTCAAGTTCATATGGCATTCTCCCTGTGTGTGTCATCTCCAAATTTTCCCTTTATGTAAGGACACCAGTTCTACTGGATTAGGGGCTCACCTTTCTCCAGCATGACCTCATCCTAATTAAGCTCATTCCATCTCCATCTCCAACAACTCATTATTTTCAAATAAGGTCATATTCTGAGGTTACTAGGGGATGGGACTTCAACATATGAATTTTGAGGGGACACAGTTCAACCCGTAACAACTATCTTATATATTTATCTGTTTACTTGTATCTGATCTGTCTCAGTTATTATATTGTCAAAAAATGAATGAGTGTGAGCTGGGAATAGAGGAGTGAGGGCCATCTGGGATCTCTCATGGGTCCCCGAACCCTCTTCAGACTCTAATGTCTGGGTTATTGGACAGCCTCATATGCCAGGCTTCACCTTTCAGAGCAATGGAGATGGCAGACATGCAAACCAAGAAAGCTAGCAAAGCATTCCAGCGCTATGGCTTCAAAACTCATCCAGGGCAGCATGTGGCATGGGCTTCAGAGTCTCAACTCTTGTACTCACCTGTTGAGTGGCTAGGGGCATGTTCCACCACGTTGGGAACCTTTGTTTCCAAATCTGAACGCGTAGGATGGTAATTCCTCCCTAGCGGGGTCACTGAGACCTATGGGAAGAATGCCTCTGGCGTGCCCTCGGTCAGCACCCATGACCCGGGAATGGCAACCGTTACCACACAGAGGTGAATGGGTTTGTGTGGCCAGGGTAGGAAGATGCCATGAGAGGCTGCTCAGAAGAACCTATGCCTGAGCAGAGCTGGGGTAGATGCTGTTGCGGGGGCACTGGGGAGCCCCAGGGAGCAGAAGGCACAATGGCCTGGGCAGGACGGGGCCGGGGCAGCCGTCACGTTCCGAGCTGCATCTTCCCAGGGCCAGAGACGTCTGGTGAGACCCTAACTCCAGAACAGGCAAATCATACTCCAGTTCCAAAGCCCAAAACCAGCGGAGTCATCCCCGAGTCCTCTCTCATGAGACCACTTGCTCTACCTCAGGACGCTTGCGGAACCCGGCCACTTCCTCCACTTCTGCTGCCCCCTTTGTCTCTAAATGCGACTGACATTTCCTCTTGTTTCTGCCCTGGGCTCCCACAGCCACTTCTCCACTGGATGGCCGAGGGATCCTTTTACAATGCACATCAGATCATGTGACTCCTGCCCAGAACCCTCCAGCGGCTGCTCATCCACAGAGTAAAGCCCAGCTCCTCCCAGGGCCGGTGAGGCCTGCCTCCCCCTCCCGCTGACCTCCTGCCTCTCCCCTCATCTGCCTGTGACCCTGTGTCACTTGGGGTCCTTCAGAACGCAGGGTACCTCCCAGGCTCGCCGCCCCCGTCCCCGCCGCCTGATCCCCTCCCCACATAAAAACACGCTGGCTGCCTCACCCCCACAGGTCTCCCCTCAGGATCCCCTCATGAGTGAGGCCTCCCTGGAGGCTCACTGAGATCTGTGGGAAGAATGGTCCGTCTTCCCGCAGTAAAACGCAGTTGTCCCTCTCTCATTCTCAGGCACAGATGCTCCAGCCCGTCCCCCTCACCTTGCTGTGTTCCTTCCCGTAGCACTGTAAGCTGCCAGCACACGGCAGCTGCCCACATCACAGGCTTGGCCACCTTCCCACCAGGGACAAGCAGCTTGAGGTTAGGGACTTGGTCTCCTTTGCCCACTGCTGTCACCCTAGCACCTCTAACAGTGTCTGGCATGTGTTAGACACCCAGTGTTTGTGGAATGAATAAAAGAAGGAAAGAGAGAGAAGGTGGTGAAGATGGCGACCTTGGGCTGGTAGGGGTGTGTGCAGGAGGCTGAGGGAGCAGTGGGGAGCCTCGGCAGAGGGGGCGGTTCAGAGGCAGTTCCTGGGTGTGTGCAGGGTGAGGAGGACCCCCCAATAGGACACAGGAGGAGGCTGTATCAGGAGGTATCCGGGATGAGGGCTCCTGGGGCCGTGGTGTCTGCTGGCTGGCTGTGAGCAGGAACCTCCAGCCACTGAAAGCAGGGCCAGAGAGTAAAGCAGGTTGGAGGTGGCCATCCTGTACCCTGTCCCTGACCCTCATGCCAAGCCTGAGGCCTGTGGGCCAGCTTCCCTTCCACACACAAAAAATGGTGGCTGTGCTGATGGAGTCCTCCGTCCCCAGGCCAGCCATGTGGCTGTGAGAGAGCCCCCCTTCTCCCAGGGGAGGGCTCAGCCAGTGTCCCTGGGAAGGCCAGAGACACACACTGCCATGGTCCACCCTCCTGGCATGACACCTCTGCTTCTTGCTGCCAGAAGTGGTGACAGACTATCCCCAATTGGTCTTGCCTGGGAATGAGCTCATGCAGGAAAGCATTTACCCTAGAAATAATAATGTGATAACTAATGTTAATTGCACGCTTAATAGGTTCCACACTTTGGGCTAAGTGTGATCTAATATCTTACTTAACCCTCAGCATTTCTACCAGCCAGACACCATTTTTATCTCCATTTTGCAGATGCACACACTGATATTTAGGTCAGAAAACTGCCTACTACCCAGTACTACAGATGGTAAGTGGTAGGACTGGAGTGGATGGAGGCACAGTCGACTCATGGACCCAGTAGAGACCTGGCATTTCCAGTGCTGGCGTCATCCCCAACTTTAGAAGGCATAAAATCCTGGAGGGCTTGTCAGACAGACTTTTGGACTCCACCTCCAGAGGGTTTGGTCCAGCAGATGTGGGCTGGGGCTGAAGTTCTGCCTCTCTGACCGGCTCCAGGAACTGGCCAGTAACACCCTCCTAGACATTTGCCAGGCACAGCGCACTCTAGGGCAGGATAGTCCAGCTGCTGCTTCAGGTTTGATTACCACCACCTAAGACACGGCCACTTTTTAAAATATTTGTAGTTTTAATTCATAACAGGCTCAGTAAGACCATCAAGAATACAAGTCTCAAGAGGCATCTGGAGAGTGAACAAACCTTCCTCAAACTGATTTTATCCCATTAGCACCTGATGTCTGATACACGGCAGCTACTCAGTAAGCATTAGCTTGCCTTATTACTCCCGCTTGGGCTCTAGGTATTCTCTGGGCAGGGGTGCAGTGACCTGAGGGGCGGGAGATCCACATGTGGCGGCAGGAAGACACCTGCGAACAGCAGGCTATGGGGCACGGGGCTAGCGCAGAGGGTCCCGGACCTGGGAAAGTGGTACTAATGTGCCCGCCATGGGCTTGCCCCTAGGCCGAGACCCTGAAGGAAATCGCTATTTCAGCCAACTGCATTGCCTGCACGGGGTCATTTCATCTGTGCCAGCCACGCAGCGTGCTTGAAAGTCACCCCCAGAAAATCATTTCTCAGAGCATCATCTGGGTTTAATATTCCTGTGGCAGGTATAAGTGACATCATTGCCTTTTCAGCCCTGAGAGGAAGAGTAATTTTCTTTTAGGAAAAAGGAAGTGAACTATGATTACAGGCAGATCTTTGAGGTAGAGGAAGGAAAGTGAGGAGTTTTAAGCGATGTTTTCTGCTCTCATTCTTGGAACAGCTCTCCCTCTTGCCCTTCCTTTCTCACTTAGCTTATTTAGTTTGGTCTGTTCAGGGTTCCATTTCCTAAGGGAGGTTTGGTGGGAGATCTGGAAGAAAGTGCTGCTGCTTCTGCATGTAGCAAATGGTGCCCAGCAGGCAGGGCCCATCCGCTGGGACACAGGGCTACAAGCCAACCTCTCTGTGCCTGTGAGTAAAGCACACCAAAAATGGCCAGTCCAGCACTTCCAGGAGGTGCTCAGGTCAGCAAACTCTTTGAACAGCTCCTTTCAGACAGGTACAGTACTTGAGGGGGACAAAGATGAACCAGAGGGTCCCTGTGCCCCAAGTTCACAGCTGGTTCCGATTGTTCTGTGGCATGGCTCATGAGAGCCGTGGCACAGGGAAGTGGGGTGTGGCTTTGGAGGGACACCCTCCTGGCCCAGGAAAACAGGAAGGCATAGCCAATGCCTGCTGGGAGGCAGCAGTTAAAAGTCCAGGCTCTAGATCTCACAAAGCAGAGACCAAATCCTGTCTGTCCTGCGACCTGCCAGCTTTGTCAGATTAGCCTGTTCAAACACCAGATCAAAAACCTACTTTCATCTCCACTGAATTTTCCCCCATGTTAGTAGTTATTTTTTGTTAGCTTCTATTTATCCTTCTTTAGATGTGTTCATACTTTTAATTATAATTATTTTATTAGTAACAAAACCAAATTACCCAAAAAAAAGTTTTGGAAGTTGCACAATATTTTAAAAAATCACTCATGGTGCTGCCACCATCACAGAGCATTTTGGTACATTTTCATCCACATAATTTTTGTCATGTGAACTACATGTCAATTTTTTTTTCTTTAAATTCTTTAATTTTTTTTTTTCTTTCTCTTCCTCACTTATCCCCAAAAATGTAGGAAAAGAACCTTTTGCTAAATGGGTTTGAGACCTTTGGGTTAGTCTATTTTCTGCTGCCATCCTCCTTCCCATTCAAACGGAAGGTCAAACATTACATTCACTTTAAGGAACTTTCCTTCTGGCTCTTGGCTTCATGCTGAGAGAATGAGCCTCTGGGCCCCTGGGACTTTACGTGAAGGGAGTCCATGCTTTGCTACCAAAGAATCTAGGTTCTACTGGTTTGGATTTTTGTCATCTTGAGTCACTATCTTCCCGAGGTGGTCTGGAAGGGGGCATGTGTGAGAATCCAGTTACTATTTACCGCAAGCAACTAGCTTAGCACCTGCTCACAGCAGGCTCTCAGTAAGCTTTAAAAAGTTAGCGCCACATGACCAGCATCGACTGGCCTCAGACATCTGCAAGCACTCACCCAGGCCACAGGGTCAGGCAGAGGGCTCCTGGGCCCACTGTAGTCCCTGCTGGGTCAGTGTAGCTGGAAGTCTGCGGGCCCTTAGTGGGGAGCCATAGCCTCTCCCACTAGGGGGCCTCTCACTCTGACATCTCCCTGTGGTGTTCGGACCAAGGGTGGGGAGAGCACATGCTGGCCCTAAGGGAGGTGGTAAGGAGTGAAGACCTCCAGGCCCAGCCCACAGGAGCTCCATCCATCTGCTCCCGAAAAGCCCACGCTGGCCCGCCTGCCATAATGCCAGCCCTGCCTGGTTACTCTTAACCAGGCAGAGAGCCTGCTCTCTGTGCATTCCCCAGCATGGGATGGAAAAGGGGCCTGAATGGTCCTTGGTCCCTTTGCCAACCTTTCTGTTCCCCTGGACCTCACCACATCCCTGAAGACGCCTCTTCTCCCCTGCGTCCTCACCCTTCCCGGGACAAGAGCATTGTACAGCGCTGGCTGGAGAGTGATGGGATTAACAAGAGATGGAGCCCCACATGCCTCTCAGGGGGACCCTCGCTTGGCCGAGTGAACCCTCTACTACATGAGCTTCAGACTCAGTGCTTTGTAAGTAGGTGGAAAACCTGGCTGAAACAAGCACAGCACCCCGCCTGGGCACTTGAAACCCTCTAATCCCCTTTGAGAAAGAAGCAAGTCAACAGTGCCCCTTCACTGTGCTTCCGCTTACTGGGAATTTCCTATAATCCCGTTTAGTTTGAGTTTGTATTTCTTCAGTACTTCTCAGTGTCTGTATTTGGTATTTATAAATTATATACTGCCATCTAAAAAAATTTCAGTAAATATATACATAGCAAGATAGTTGTCCCCACTAAGAGATCAGAAAGTAAATACAGCAAGGGCAGAGAAAGGAATTGAGGATTAAGTGCTCAGCTTCCTGGAAGCCAAATCAGAAAGAAAAATGAAATTTTTATTAATTAAAACAAAAATCCAGATCTGAAAACAAACTTTTCTGGGTGCTGAATCTCATTAGGTCCTTTTAGGAGAATCATTCAAAATAACAGTAAATGGCCTTCCATTATGACTATTTGAAGGTGTATAAATGTTTTTTATGTGGCCAAGGACAAAGACAAGGGTGACTGATGCCTTTAGTAGCTATACCCATTGGTACTCTAGGCCAGTGGTGCTGTCTTGCTTGCTCTGGAATGGTTTTAATGCCCATGATTGCTATTTGTCCAACTTTGGAAGAGGAAATAAGAATTGGCTTTAAATAAAATCTTGTAGTCACTGGATGAAAGCAGCCACTTGGTTTGACCCCCAAGGCACCCCCTCTCCCTGCCAGTTGTTCATGTTTCCATTATCCTATAGGATTCCTCAAAACCTGACCCTTCACCTTGTACATCCTCAGAAACTCAAGCCCTGCCTGTCTGTCAGCCCCTCTGTATCAGTCCCTCCTCAGTGGCCTGTGCTTTGAGATCTCTCTTAACTGAAACTGAAGACAGCTTCAAAGTTGCATACACCTGCCAGATGTAGTGGCATATGCCTGTAGTCCCAGTAACTTGGGAGGCTGAGGCAGGAAGATCACTTGCACCCAGGAGTTCCAGGCCGCAGTGCTCTATGATCACGTCCTTGAATAGCCACTGCACTCCAGCCTGGACAACATAGCAAGACCATATCTCTTTAAAAAAAAAAAAAATTGCATACACTGTTTATCTTCCACAGCAGTGGCTTCTATTTATTTATTTGAAATTCTAGTTTATGCATTTTATGGATTCATAATAGCTGTACATATTTTCACAGTACTTGTGGCCATCTGATACACTCATATAACCAAATCAGAGTAACTGAGATGTCCATCACATTTATTAAGCATATATTTGCACCTGTCATGGTTCAGACATTGTATATATATCATCTTTAAGCTTTGATGCTAAGAATCATTTTGCCTGTTTTGTGTATTAGTAAAACAATGATCCAAAGACTGGTCTCTGAGCCAGGGTTTGCATTTGTATCCTGTCTCTTCCAAATGCTAGCTCTACAACCCTGGGCAAGTTACTTTCCTTCTCTGTGCCTCTATTTCTTTATCTGTAAAATGGGGGTAATACGAGTAAGCATCTCATAGGATGGCTGTACCAGTCAGGGCTCACTCAGAGGCGTAGGAGTGATCTGGCCTAAGGATGGCACACAGCTGGAGGAGCTGGTGGAGAAGGAGACTCTTGGTGCTGGGGCTGAGATCTTCCCAGGTCAGCTTGGCCACCAGATGGGAAAGAAGGCTGCTGGGAAGTCGGGGAGATGTGCTGGAACCCACGTCTGTCTCTCACCACCTCAACTTCTGTGACATGGTGACCTGAGGAGGAGCTGGTACCCTTTGCCGTGGTCCTAAAACACACCTGCCCAGGGCCAGGTGAAGCTGATAATGGAGATCTAGTGAGAGCTGAGGAGCTGCAGGCCTGGGAGCACTGAGCCAGCTGATTGGGGATAGCCCTACTCTAACCTTCAGAGCATGAAGAAATGGCTGCTTCTGCATTTCCACCTTACACCCAACCCTATACAGTGCTGCAGGGAAGGGACTTCTGGGTAGTTCTCATATGCCTAAGTCAACACAGTCAAGGCCACATGGTTATGGGATGAAATGAACAAAATATAGGGAAAGAATGTAGCATGGTAAATCCTGGCACACGGTAAGGACTACTAAGAATTAGCTGCTGTTATTATCATTATCACCGCCGCCACCACCATCATCATCAGAGTCCATAAACCACTAAGGATTGAAATGCACAGAGGCAGCTCCACCATTAGCTGAATTTGGTGGCTGCCCAGGGCCTTCCCAACAGCAAGGGCCTCTTTTCAGACCACAAAATATATCACCTTCCTGACTGAGATAGGAATTCAAGGTGCTTGATTGGTCGATGGGAACATGTGCCCATCTCACTCACATATGTGGGATTTATATACATTATTCTAGAAGATGCCACAAATTACTTTCAAGTGGCTCACCAAAAAGCTATACAGATTATATTACATATATACTCATACATATATGTATACATACTTAGATAATGTGTGCATATGTAGACTTTTAAAATAAGACAACTTCATCTAAGTGGTGGGTCTAGGGGTGTTGTTCTTTCTTTAACACTTTCGGATGTTTGAAAGTTTTATAATAAACATTGGAGAAAAGTGCACATATTTTCAGCCATTTTTTAGGGGATAGTTTTGGGGGCCTTTTCCCAGTGGAGGCACTGAATAAACATTGCCAGATTTTTATTTAGAATATATAAAACCTAACATCTGCTAGGTAAAACATAAGACACACACAGTGTCTCTGTCCTCCTAAAGTAGGTATCTACGTTGTACTCCTTTCCTTTTTTTTTTTTTTCTTTGAAACCACCTTTGTCAAATAAAATGGTACTTTTAATGTGCGTTAGTGACCAGGAATCTACCCGTCCAACCCCAAAGCCAGTTCAGTTAGCAGGGACTCAGTAATGCTCTAAGGATGCATCTGCAGGTGTCTGTTTATGGCAGAACTTGACAACTAGATTTTAGAAGGTGATGGGGCCCATTATGAGCCACGGAGACTGATGACTTACCAGTAACAACACTGCAAGTTTACAGCAATTGTAAAAATGTCTGTAAGTCAGAATGGAAGTGGCAAGGGCAGGAAGCTTGAGTATTATCGTCCTGAAAGACAAGGTCATCTACTTGGGAAGGGGGACCTGCCTCCTGCATAGCCACGTTCCTTGGCCTCTGCTCATACAGAGCCCTCGGGCTTCCACCATGCACCACCGCCCTCATAGTGACACTCAGGAATAAGAAAAGTCCTGCCACAGCATCTGCCACTGTAGTTAATCCTTATGGCAGTTGTTGGCATCAACACAGACCTGTAATCTTTAGGTCAGGAGGAATTTATGTCATGCCTAAATTTAACCAGTTGTCCATTCAGCCAATTTATAGAGTGCCTGCTCTGTGAGCTCAGAATACATCAGTAAACAACACAGACAGAAGTCCCTGCCCTAGTGAAATTACATTCTAGCAGGGGCAGGCAGATAATAAACAATAGCTGTAATAAAAATTATGTAGTGTATTAGGAGAGCCGATGGGGGAAATGGGTTCAACCTGCTTTTTAAAACTTGTAATAGGAGGCTGATTCTGTTTCTCAAATCACTGTTTACTAAACCTCCAAAGCACAAGGATTTTTGGTTACTTGAATCAAGCCATTATTGTCCTCACACATGCTAAGATTCACTAGTAATCCAAACCAAAAACTTCTGGAAGCATGTAGATAAACCTCCTGTGGAAGAAATGACCACATTTGTTTTCAAATATATTCCCTTGTGTTTACATAATATATATTATACAAAATATATAGGATTTTGAAATTTTTTAAATGTATGTCATTTTAGTTTGATCCTAGTATATTGCTTATCTGAAATACTTGTAGGAAATTGCAATAGATTTTTCTGGACCTCAAAAGAGAAGAATAACTTCCTGAAATTGAGAAGCCAAGAAAATGCCTAGAACTGCAGGGTTGAAGTCAGAGCTAAATCTTTAGGCTATGGCTATCTGCTCATTTCCTATAAATTTCCAAGAAATTAGGTTTTATAGGTTTCTTGTCACATAGGTTTCATGTAAATAAGATTTTTTTTCTAAAAGTGTTCTCCTTTTCTGATTCATTTTGAACAATGTAAATGAGAAATGTAATCTAGCTGTTTTAAGAGAAACAGCTGCTACTGAACCACCTAAGCGATGCTCTGAGTGTAAGGGTTAAGCTGCCCTTCTACTAATATTCAGCACCGGTCAGCTCCAGATTGTGGCCAACTGAAGTGTTCCCTTTTCAGTACTCCTTTACTGAGAGCCTCCTACCCCATTCACACAGAAGTGCCATGTTAGAATAACCCAGTCCCGCCTCCCTAGCGGTAGTCGGTGTGTCAAGACTATCTGTGCCCAGATGTCACGAGGCATTGGGGATTGGAATTGGGAAAGAAAAGTTGGCTCTTCCATGTAAAGTTTGGGGAGTGGTCAGCAGCTGTGTTTTCCACCAGGGAGAGAAAGCCATCTTGCCTTGAGTGAGAGGAAGGGTGCTGACCTGCAGAGAGAAGGCCAGAGAAGAGAAGGAACAGGACTTGTTGCGTCTGAACCCTTAGCTCCACTTATCCTATGGCCCAGCTGCATTCCTGCAGTTGTGGACATCTCCCCAGTTCATTAAATCTCTTTTCTTAATAGTGTGAGTTGGGTTTCTGTCCTTGACAAACGAAAGAGTAAAACAGTCTTAGGGGACAAATTCAGTTCTGACATCTTTCCTTTGAAAGGGCAATGGAAAGGAGTAATGAGAACGGCTGAAAAAATAACAGGACCAAGGAGGAAGTTTCCAGAACTTGGTCATTATCGAGTGAAGAAATAATTTTATAACCTTCTCTTAATGTCATATTAAAAAAAAACCAAAAAAACAAAAAAGGTCTTTTATCTCCTTTTCACTAGAGGAAATGGATGAAAGTCAAAACCCAATCCACACTGTTAAGAAGAGGGGGAATCCAGTTGGCTTAGCTCAGTCTTTTAGTTGCTTTTCATTAGGTCAGGTGTCTACCCTGGCTCAGTCACTTAGGTGGCAGGATCAGGGTCCTGTAGCATGAACAGGTGCAACTGGGACCTCAGGAGGCGGCCTGTGCATGGTCACAAGAGGACACCACGTTGTAGGGCCCAGATGTCAATCAAGGAAGTTGCTTTCCAAGATCCACTGAAGTGTAATGGTGTGGGTCACCAAGTTCTGAGCACCTTTAGTGGCTTTCTTTCCTAAACCTGCTTCTCTCTTCAGCTGCCTGGCTGGTTTGGGGTTGCTCCTTTAGTATCACACTCAAGTGGGACATTTTAAACAGCTGGGGCTTCCAGGTTCAACCAGCTCCTCTCTTCCATTAACTCAGGAACACCAAGTTATCAGAGGGCTACAGAGGCAGCAAAGCCTCAAGAGAGATGCAGAATCCAGCTGAATAAGATGTAAGTAACTTAGGAGAAACAAACACATGCAGAGCTAATGAAGCCATGATGGAAGTTAGCCACAATCTTAGTAAAGTGCAGAGAGGATGGGCCATGTGCACAGCTCTTTTCAGTTCCGAATCCCTGTTACAGAAACCACAAGAGGCTGCTGTGTGTCCCTCCTTGTTGGGACACCCCCTGGCCAGAATTGCTGTCTGTGTGCAACCTCAGTCAGCTAGAAAAGCAACACCAGACTGTTGGAAATGATATAATTACCTGCTTAATGGACACTTAATCTCAGAAAAATTTAGAATAGAAATAATACAGTAAAAATACATGATATTAACATTTTTTGTGGTAGCTAAGAAACAATTTGGTCATGTTTGGTATTTTAAGAATTTGTTGTGTTTTAGAGAATTTGACCTATTAAGACAAGAGGTCAACTTTGTGATTCCAATGTAAAATGTAGTTTAGAATTGATTTAGATTTGTACTTTTAAGTTGAGGAATATGAGAGCAGAGTTTTAGTAAATTTGTAATATTGAAACAGTTAAGAGGATCTAATTGTCACCATGTTTATATGTTGAATTGATTAGATTTACAAGAGTTACTTAAGTACTTTAAAGATTTTGTTTATGAATAAGACCACTGAACTACTTAAAAAGAAAATCAATACATTAAATGTATAAATGAAGTTTAAGATGTTAAAGGAAATTAAGCTACAAAGCCCTTTTAAAAATAATTGTTAATTGTTAACATTTGCTAGACTTATTAATAGAATAAGATTTGTGAGTTGAGGCCAGGCGCAGTGGCTCACGCTTGTTAATCCCAGCACTTTGGGAGGCCGAGGCGGGCGGATCACGAGGGTCAGGAGATCTAGACCACGGTGAAACCCCGTCTCTACTAAAAATACAAAACATTAGCCGGGCGTGGTGGCGGGCGCCTGTAGTCCCAGCTACTCGGAGAGGCTGAGGCAGGAGAATGGCGTGAACCCGGGAGGCGGAGCTTGCAGTGAGCCGAGATGGCGCCACTGCACTCCAGCCTGGGCGACAGAGCGAGACTCCAAAAAAAAAAAAAAAAAAAAAAAAAGATTTGTGAGTTGAACTCAATCAGTTTAAGGGAAAATTGAGCTTGAAATTGGTAACTTTAATTAATTGAATGTTAATTTTTTAAAGTATTTTTTGGATTTTTTTTCTGTATCCAAAAGCAGATCAGAAAACCTACCTCGATATTCCAGAATTTTATCTGATTATGTAAACCCCCACCCTAGGTAACTAATGGAGGGTTAGTTTAATCCCAGCCAGGACTACTTAGGTACAGCCAGAATCCCAGGACCCAACTACTATCCTGGGTGAGTTTAGAATCAGTGAGACAGTTCTGGGGGCCAGTTCTCACCCACAGTGTTCCTGGAAACATCCTGTTTACTCTGGGTTCTTCCAGCTCCTGTGGACATGGGGTTCTGGCCTGTCTCTTTGAAGGCCCTTTGCAACTCCAGGGTGGGCCCAGCCTGAATCAGAGACCCCAGACCCAGATCATCCTCTAGCCTTAAGGGTCCCCAGCAAGTTAAGAGGCTGGTACTTTTTCAGGCAAATAGCCCACTGACTACATACGAGGTTGCTGCCATATCTGAAAATGCAAACTTGAGATAAGTCATTATTTACAACGTACTTGCATCCCATCTTGTCTCTGGAGAAGATACTTAGTTAATTGACATATTCTTTGAATATCTATCAAGTTGTCCTGTCTTTAGGTCCTTTTGTTTCTGCATTTGTGTCTTAAATACTATGCACTTCAAAGATGGGATTTTTTTTTAAATTTATAATGTTCTTACTTGTTTTTTACCACTCAAGAAAGCCCACACAGAATTCTGGCCAGGAGAGCACCTAAGGACTGCTGCTTTGCAGATAATAGAATAGCCACAGTGAATTCTTGACCTATTCTTAGCATGAATCTTACTAACCCATGAAACTTTGAGGTGCTGTCCTAAATTCTATTTGCTGAGAAGAGGCATTGTTAGTACAAGGCTAATCTCAACAATCAACATTTTCCCCCCTTAGGCAGATTTATGGAAAAGATTAGATCAATAGTTACTCTTTAGAATCTACAATGTCCATGACCTCCATGTATTCTGAGGAAGGCTGGACGGACCATTTGTTCAGCCTGAGTCTTTGTCCTGTGGGCGGTTAGTTGATCTCTTCTGATGTAGGCAGCCTGTGTTTTTGGCATAAGCATTGCAAATATATTCAATAGTTCTCTGTTTTAAGTGAGTTAACAGATAATACTGCAAGAGCAAACTTATGTAAGCCGTAGAAATGGGTGGAACTGATGAGGATTCAAGGCTAAAAAGCAAGTTTTGTTATTTAAACAGATCTGCAGATAAGAACAAAATAAAAATTTATTGAGGGAAATGTGGCAGTGGAAATCATTCTCTGGAATTTCCATTATCCATATCATTTTCCAGACAGAGGTTAATTGAAAGGACAAGTTCAGCATACTTTAGCAAAGATAATTGTATACAAAGAGGGGAAAATGTGAATGCTAAAGGAATTAACACAGTAGGGATAAGACAAAAGGGACAGAACACTCCTGTGTGCTGGCGCTGCCTCTCCCGCTAGCTTTCTCACTGCACATTATACAGGGCACAGTTTTTCTAGGTCTCCATTTTTACAGCTTTCCAGAATGACAGATTTTTGGAGCTGGGAGGTTGCAAGAGTTTAGTTCACATAGAGTAAAAAAAGGCATTTTTTAAGTTTTGAAGAGTATATAGTCATGAAAATATAAAGTCATTCAGAATAAAATAATTTCAGTAGCCATAAAAATAGATAAGGGCCCCAGAACAAGAGAAGTGAAGCCAGCTAGGCAGCAGGGAAAATCAGAAGGTTGGCCCTTATCCGGCTACACATTAATTCAAATCACCTGAGGAGCTTTTCAACTGATGCCTGGGACCCACCCCGGAGATTCTGTTTCAGTTGCTCTGGAATGGTTTTTTTTTTTTTTTTTTCTTAAGCTTCCTGGGTGATTCTTATGTGCAACCAGGATTGCAGAGTACTGGCTCACATAATACAGTAAATTCTGCTCTCATTTCTTTTCCTCTTGGCTTGATTTCATGACAATCTCAGTCTTGAGGACGCTGCCAGTATCTTTCCTGGCAAATACGTGTATTCACTGATTCTAATGATGGTGTGGGTGGCCAGAGTGGAGGATGGTTAGGTGGGTACTATGATGCCCAGCTGCAGTCTAGGCAGTAATATAACCTCGCCAAGTCCAGTGGAAGGTTTTGACGGTGTTGAGGAGACCTGACTCACTGGTGTTAACCACAGTTTAGGCGTGGATCCTTTTCTGATATGGTCAGCTAGCTCAGCCTTGCAGTAGCACTGCTTTTGAGTTTTCATAATCCATTTTTATTATGTCAAGTAGTGGGGGCTCACTTTTCTCTGAATTAGTGATTGGAGTCCAGGCCAAAAAGCAAAAACAGTGATAAGTATCTCACACTTAAAGTTCAGAGAAGCTCCAGCTGTGAGACCAGCCACTTCCCTCTTCAAGGCAGGCTGGGTGGCCCAGTTCTGCAAAACCAAAATATCCTTTTCCCCCTACCTTCTTAGAAGGAAGCTGGGGGCACAGGAGGTCAGTAGGCTGGCTTTGGGGGCACACCTACCCTCTGCTCCCTACCAAATCAAGAGTCCTCAAACCACACTCCCCTCCTGCCCACACTGATTGCCTCTTGTCTTTATCATTCTGAGACACTGAATGGCCAAGACTTGATGCTGCAGGCCTGGGCCCTAAGAAAGGAGCAGGAGGGAGATGGCTGGGCTAAATGGGAAATAGACAGTGTCTATGCCTAGATGAGAGAGTGGGAAAAATTGGTTTAGAAGTTTGTACAGAAAGCAATTGACAGGAGTCAACAAATTAAAGACCACAGGCCAAATCTAGCCCGCCACCTATTTTTGTAAATAAAGCTTTACACACACACACACACACACACACACACACACACACACACACACACACACACCAGTTGAACCCCCAGATCAGCTACCTCTTCTCCTTCCCATCAGAAGGCCAGAGCTTACTCTCTGGAAAGATGGACCAGGGACCTAGGCCACAGGACACCAAGCACAGTCAAGGTAGGAGTGCCATACTGGGCCCAGGAGGAAGAAGTGCAATTCTGTGTTACACTTCTGGGATTGCCAGGTTCCTAACACCTGCCCAGGCAGGAGGCTGAGGGAGTCCCCTCTGGGGAGAGCTGGGAGGCTAGTGGCTGCCAAATCAGACAGCACAGATAATGAACATTTGCATCACTGCACAGAGTTCTACAGACAGCACTGCTCTAAGAAATAAGACTTGGATAAGGGTAAAACCTTTTTTCCCCCCATTATAAGCTTTGTAGAACTAATGTGTACTTTGTTTTTAAAACTCTGTTTACTTATCAGTTTATAAAAATAAAAATTTAATTCAAAAAATGATAGAGAGGCATTCCTGCAGAACTTATACCCCCAGGTTTATACAAGGGCATTATATTTTCATAATACAAAAGTTTAGCAGCGACTCTCACCTGAGGGCACTTGGCATCTCTCCTCCACCAGGGTACATTTGGCAATGTCCCGAAGCATTTTTGGTTGTCACAACTGGGAGGTAGCCAGGGTGCTATTGGTATCTAGTGGATAGAGGTCAGGGATGCGGTTAAACATCCTCACAGGACAGCTCTCCCAATAAGGAGCTATCTAGCCGAAAATGTCAATTGTGCTGAGCTAGAGAAAACTGAGATTAAACTGAATATCCAAGATTCCAGTCAGGCTCGCGGGTAGATATGTATGCATGTACTTTTTCTTTTAATGAAACGGGGGCTTGCTATGTTGTCCAGGCTGGTCTCAAACTCCTAAGCTTAAGCGATCCTTCCACCTCAGCCTCCTGAGTAGCTGGGACTACAGGCGTGTAACACTGTGTTGGCTTAATTTTTTTTTTTTTTTTTTAACTTGAATCCTTTGGGTTAGAATGCAGTAATTAGCTAAAGTTCAGTCCCACAAGCTAGCATTATACCCTCAGTGCAATAGAAAATTAAATTGGAGAATTGAAGAAATTATCTGGATAATTCAAAAACACTCTATCTCTTGTTGTTCAAATAAAGTAAGAATGAGATTTTTAACCTAAGTTATTAATCATTTCTGTCAGCTCCTCCTGGTCATTGAACTATGTCACGGGATATTTCTCTTTGGAAATTTCCTAAGATCAATGATACTTAATGAAACTCTGATGATCCTTTGTTAATATAAAAATCAGTTCTGTCTACTCCTGTGTCTTACAGCCAATGGGCAGGGTAATTCACAAATTACACCAAAAATAAATATTCGGGGAAAGATGCAGAACTTATACAAAGAGAAAGCTTGCACCTGGGGATGATATTCTTTCAAGTTTTACAGATTCTATCATTAGATTTGTTGGCGCTAGCTCCGGGTCCTCAGCTGTCACTTTGATTTTCTGTATTGTTCCTCCTTAAGTGAATAGCTTTTTAATATACATCAGATCAATATCCATGTTGTTTCCTAGAACTTCTAGGTGCCCAGCCCTTTTCTGTTTATTAATAGTATCTCCTGGGATCCTTGCCACATTTTCACAAGAGTCGCTACTGATACCGGTTGACTATCCCTTCTCTGAAATGCTTGGGATCAGAAGTGATTAAGATTTCAGATTTTTTTTGGATTTTGGAATATTTGCATTATGCTTATCACTTGAGCGTTGGAAATCCAAAATCCAAAATGCTTCAGTGAGCATTCCTTTGAGCATGATGTCAGCACTCAAAAGGTTTCAGATTTTGAAGCATTTTGGATTTCAGATTTGGGATTAGGAATACTCAACCTGTATTAAACAAAGCTGGTCCCTGAGGCAACTACTCAGATATTTTTTTTATTTGAAAAGTTGCTCTTTATCATTAGATGTTGCTACTGCTTTTCCCAAAAATATCAGAGTCCTCATAACTTTTTTCTGTTAAAATCAAATAATATTTATTGGTATTTATGACTTATGATATATAGGCATATATCATAACTTACACATGTATAAGTACCTTAAAATTACCTTAAGTTATTTTAGAAGATATGTATTTGTATCTCACATGTATTTTTGCATTTACTCATTCAGGAATATATTGAGTGCTTGCTATGTACAAAACTGAACCTTTGTTTAAACACATAATTGCAAGATCAGACGTCAAGCAACCCAGTTTCTAAAAGCCTCACAGAACTAAGTGAAGATTTAACAATTAACCCAGTTCCTCTAAATATATCAATATCTCTTATTTGTTGAGGTAATTTGTAAGCTCAAGTTCAACGGAGAATGATAGGGACCTAAAGAATCGTGGCTTAATCAAGAGTGGCTTATTTTCTGTCCTACCTGTGGGCATCCACAGTACTCAGGAATCCTGGTTCACAATGGCTACTGGATACAGTAGCAAAAAGTTTTTAAAATAGAGCAAGCGGCCAGGCATGATGGCTCATGCCTGAAATCCCAGTGCTTTGGGAGGCCAAGGCAGGAGGATCACCTGAGGCTAGGAATTCAAGGACCAGTCTGGGAAACATAGCCAGACCCTGTATATACCAAAAAAAAAAAAAAAAAAAAAAAAAAATGGCTGAGCATAGTATCACATGCCTTTAGCTCTAGCTACTCAGGCAGCTGCAGCAGGAGGATCACATGAGCCCAGGAGTTTGAGGCTACAATAAGCTATGATCGTGCCACTGCACTCCAGCCTGGGTAACAGAAGGAGGCCCTGTCTCTAAAGAAATAAAGAAAGAAACCAGAGCACAATAAGTACCAGCCTTAAAGAAAAAAAGATAAATGACTTTAAAAAGAACTTCTGTTCATCAAAAGATAACAATAAGAGAACAAAAAGGTAAGCCACAAACTGGCCGATGATATTTTTTGCAATGCATATATCTAAGAAAGGTGTTAAATCTAGAGTATGCATAAAGAGCAGGCATGTCTCTAAAAAGAATGCCTAAATAGCCCGTAAACATCTCATAAGATGCTCAATATCATCACTCATCAGGGAAATGCATTAACAACATGATGAAATGCCATTACCCACCAGAATGGCTAAAATTAAAAAGAATTACAGTGCCAAATGCTGGTGAGGATGTGGAGCAACTGGAATACTTATAAATTCCTGGTAGAATTGTATATCAATGCAACCAATTTGGAAAACTGACAGTATCTACTAAAGCTGCAAACATGCTCATGCTGTGGCCCAGCATCTCCACTCCTAGGAATATGCCCAAGAGAAATGAGTGCATGTTGTTCACCAAATGAGGGGAAATGTCCAAATGAGGCTTCACAGCAGCACCTTGAATTTTGTCTCCGAAGATGGCAGATATTCTGTAAGTGCACAGACACTGGGAGCACCATGTAAAGTCAAGGAGATACAGATGAGCACGAGGTGTTTGGGAGCATGGTAGTTGTAAACTGCTGGAGCACATGGGTTAGGATTCTAGAAAGACACAAGGCTCAAGGGGTAGGCCGGGTCTTGTAGAGCTTGCCAAGGAGTGAGTTTTGCCACGGAGCTTGTTCAGGTTTGACTTCCAGAAAGATCACTCAAGAGGTATGCGGGGTGAAGCTAGGGAGGCCAAGTAACTCTTGGCAGGAAGCCACAGGGGGTGCTAATTATCACTTTGCTGCCATTTTACCAATTTGGGGGAATAAGTACTTTTACCCTGTATTATACTACCTGCCATTCTATGCAGAGAATGGAATTGGTATGTTGCTATAACTGATGATTTTCCAGAAAGCCTTACACTTCCATAATGGCGACAGGAAAAGAAGGTAGACAGGTGACAATCCAGCAAGCGTTTGCTCAACCGCCATCCTGTCTAGTTCAGCATCTCTTTGACAACTTTCAAACTTTCTACCAAAAACATCACGGATTTTACAAAACATGTACGGGCTTTGTCCATTCTTAGAGTGAACTTTGCCCTTTTCATCCAAATCCTCTTCCTGTACTGACCATTCCAAAAAGACAACACAGGCTTTGCCCATGGCCAGCATCCTTAGTGAGTGTATGAAAACCACCCAAAGAAAAGGGAAAGGAAAACAAAACATGGTGTTTTTCTTTAGAGCAAGACTCTGATTTCTCAATGTGACCCCGTTGCCCAATTTTCTTGAGACAGCCCCAAATTTGTATTAGTCCCTGTGTTAAAATGGCCATCACGGGCTCATTACCAGCAGACATTGTCACACTGTTCGTGTTTCTGCCAAGGAAAAAACAAGAGGAAATGATCTTACTGGGAAAGAGGAGGTGTGAGGCTGAGGGTAAAGTCCCTGACCATGAACAAATCATGAGACTCTGCCAGGGCTCCTGGGGGAGGGGCAGAATCACCTTTACTAGTGATTTAAGAAGAAAAGATTCTTACCAAAAAGATAGCTTCACTCGTATGTTTATCACAGCACTATCCACAGTAGCAAAGGTATGCAATCAACCTAAGTGTCCATCAAGTGGATGACTGGAAAAAAAATTGTGTGCATGGAATACTCCTTAACTATAAAAGGAATGAAATCACATCTTTTACAGCCACATGGTTAGAATTGGAGGTCATTATCTTAAGTGAAATAACTCAGAAACAGAAAGTCAAATACCACATATTCTCATTTAGAAGTGAGACCTAAACAATGGGTACACGTGGACATACAGAGTGGACTAAGAGACACTGGAGCGTCCACAGGGTGGGAGGGTGGGAGGGTGAGTGGGGAGTGAGGGCTGAGAATTACCTATTGGGTACGCTGTTCACTATTTGGGTGATGGGTACACTAAAAGCCCAGACTTCATCACTATGTGGTATTTGCACATAAGAAATCTGCACTTGTACTCCCTAAATCTATAAAAAGTAAAAAATTAAAGAGAAAGAATTGGCCGGGCATGGTGGCTCACGCCTGTAATCCCAGCACTTTGGGAGGCCAAGGCGGGTGGATCACGAGGTCAGAAGATCAAGACCACCCTGGCTAACATGGTGAAACTCCGTGTCTGCTAAAAATACAAAAAATTAGCCGGGCATGGTGGCACGTGCCTGTGGTCCCAGCTACTAGGGAGGCTGAGGCAGGAGGATCACTTGAACCCAGGAGGCAGAGGTTGCAGTGGGCTGAGATCGCACCACTGCACTCCAGCCTGGCGACAGAGCGAGACTCTGTCTCAAAAAAAAGAGAGAAAGGATTCTATCCATGTGCCAGAGAATGAGCCTCTTGACACCCAGATCCTTGAAAAAGGTGCTTTGGCTCAGTGGTCCGCCGCAGACCCCTTTGCTTCCCCAACAGCAAACTGCACTCAAAGGTGCAGGGAAAACTTTTGGATCAGTTACTGAATTCCAATTTTTTGGTGACTTTAGGGACATAACCAAATTACCCGGGCTGGTTGCCTTAAGCACATCAATTTATGTGATGCTATTCTGTTCCTTAGATAGAGTTCCTTAAATAGAAAGAAGGGAGCTTCTGGATTCCAGGGAGGCAGCTAGCCTGCACTGCTTCAAAGAGAAAGAAAGGGACCAGTACATCGCTGCTGTCACTTGGAGCAGCTCAGGAGGGCAGCCCCCAAGAGCTGAAAGCCTGGGGGAGGCTTCCATGTGAGGAGGATTCAGGTTCCCGTTTCACTCTAAAAAGGTCCACTGAGGAGGAGTCTCTGGAAACATCTAAAGTAACTCCCTCTCAGCCTCTAGTGTTTCTGGTCAGCAGACAAGCACACAAGAGAGGCCAGAGATGGAACCACCACCAGGGGAACAGCACATAAAGGAGCTCCAACCTTCACAGGTGCAAGTTGTCTTTAAATCCAACAAGACCCCACTTTTAGAAAGTGACCCCTCTGCCACTGGACAGAGCCAGAGAATACCACCAGATCTGCCCAGATCCAAACCCTGCAGGCACATCAGCTCCAGGCCTCAGGAGGGATGTGGAGGCTCCTCAGCCACCTGCCTCCTGCTGCCGCCCAGGATTCCTGCTGTTATTCACAGTGCCATGTCAGCCTCAAATTCTTCCCACCCAGCAGGCAGCTCCACTGTGCACGTGGGCACCCTCCAGTGAAAAACACCGGGTACCATCTCTCTTCAAAGCAGCAGAATGTAGGGTTTGTCTGGATTCCTACCTTCATCATGTGGTAAAAATAAGAGAGTACAGATAGATTTCTGTTAAACAAGCACAGTCATGAAAATCTCTGCAAAACTACACAATGTTCATCCTCCATCAGTTGTGCCTGATTTTAAGCCAAATTGAACGGTGACCTATTCCCTGACAGTGGGAAGATTTAGACGTCCCCTGGCATTCCTTGCATGGGAACCTTGACCTTCTGCTCCTCATAAAGCAACCACAAAGGCTTCCTTTTTCAGGCAGATTCGGACTGCAATAATTTTTCACCAAGTGCATGTTCTCAAATAAGACTTTGAAGACAGAAGTTACAAGGTGATGCATACTTATCAAGAAAGAAAATGACATTAGGGCACCCAAAGGAATTGGCCTTTGGAAAAAATAAGATAGACATTTGAATTAATAAACATTGTCCCCGTCCCCCGGAAACAACCTCTGTACCCAAGGACTTCTTTAATAGCCTCATGACTTATTTTCTCTTTTATTCAGCCAATTCAAATGATTAAGAAAATTGGTTTGTTTCCCCAGCAGCCACCCACCTGTGACACCTCTCAGGCACATCTGAGCCTTTTGGGGCTGCTCCTTACCCGGTCCCAAAGGGGTGACTCCATTCCTGCTGGATGCCAAGAGAGAGCCCCTGTAGTAAACCCCAGTCAGAACCCTTTTCTTATTGCAGGGATTTGTAAATCAGATACTATTAATATATACTAAGTCAAGCCAGACCGACTGCCCCCAAACCCATTATTTAATTGAAACCTTGGATGCATAGTAGGGTTGGCCTTGGGTTCTGGCCTGTAGGCTTGGACACAGACCAGAGAGAGAACCTGGGAGAAGCAGACCCTGGTGCAAATGCGCATTGGAAGAGAGGTCTCCAGTTCTGCACAACAGAAATGGGTTACTGGTGAGCTGCAGTAAGGGCGGGAGAGGGCTGCTGGACCAGGAGGACAGGGTGGGATATGACAGGGCAAAGCTGCTCATCCAACCCCTGCAGGATCTGCAGGAACAGTCAGCAGGTGGCAGCTCCCTTTCCTGTACACTGTTCCTGAAAGGCAACGTATATAGAGGAATCAGTAGTTACTAGCAACAAGTAGATAAATGCTAACCCCGACAGCCCCTCACTCATGGAGGATTTACTGTCTGGAACCATGGACCACCCCACCCTAAGATTGTGTCCTGGCTATCATGCATGTACTAGAATCACATCTCATGTGGTTCTGGTCTGAAATTGTCTGTGCATAGCCCATCCTGATCACTTCTGTCCTCTCATCAGTAACATTTCCAAACAGTGTCTATCAGGTGAGCACACTGTGACTCTTTGGTTGGAAGGAAACAAACCCTGCAAGCATTCTTTTTGCATTTTGTGATAATTCTTATCTCCGTTATCCTACTCAGCCAGGCCCATGTTCTTTTTGCCAGTTTGTTGAGCGCAATGGGCATGTGTGCTTTAAAAAGTATTCTGTATTGTCATAAGGAGCTGAATCTCCTCCTAGCCTCGGAGATGGCTCCTCAGACTGAAAAGTCTGTCTGGTGCTCCTCAAAGCTCTGCTACCTCTGTCTTTGCTCTAGAGATTGCAGAACTGGTAATGCTGGTAATGCTTTATTGCCATGACATTGCCAGGAGTTTCCAGTGATTGGTAACTGTGTTTCCTGATGCATTTAACAATTCCCATCCCGCACTAATATGATCTGCCTCTCCCCCCACAGGCACAAAGGGTGCATAAGAAGTTTCCTAAACCTGGCAGAGTGCATCATTCCTCCGAGAAGAAACGTCATTCCACTCCTTTGCCGAGCACTGCTGTACCAAGCCATACACCTGGCAGCAGCCAGCAGTCCCCGCTCAACAATCCTCACCCGGGGCCCATCCGGACAGGCCTGCCTCCTGGGCACCAGCAGGAATTTGCCGGACGAGCCAACAGCACCCCCAGCCCTCCCTGGTCTTTCCAGAGAAGCAAGTCCTTGTTTTGTTTGCCCACGGCCGGCCCTTCCCTGGCCTCCTCAGCTGAACCACAGTGGTTTTCAAGCACAGGTGCCCCAGGGCACAGAGCATCAGAGTGGAGGCATGGCCACCTCCTCTCTATCGATGATCTAGAGGGGGCCCAGGAGACAGACGTGGACACAGGCCTGCGGCTGTCCTCATCGGACCTGTCTGTGGTCTCTGCGTATTCTGCACCCAGTAGGTTCTGCAGCACAGTGGAGACGTCTCTCCCCTCCGAAAGATGCAGCAGCCACTGGGCAGCTCACAAGGATTCCAGGGAGGGACCACTGCCTGCTGTCAGCAGGGTGACCACAGAGGCCTCCTGGGCTTCCCTCCCTTTCTTCATCAAAAGGTCTTCCAGCTCCTCAGCGACAGCTGGTGCTGCTCCCCCAGCTCCCAGCACCTCCACCCTCACAGACTCTTCCCCACAGCTCCCATGTGATACCCCCAAAGTCAAGCAGACTGATGGAAACGTGCCACCACCCCCAGGGTCGGCTGGCCCTGGGGATAATGACATGGAGGAATTCTACATCTGAATGCCCTCTGCTCTTGTTCTCGAAATACACAAACTCAGAGACACAGACTCAGGCCCCACTGCCCCTCTGGCCACTGAGCGCACCACATTCTTCATGATCCATTTCCCAGGAGCCCGTAGCACATTTGCCTACCACCCACTCTTAGCTGGGGGGTGGTATATCTCTAGAGACACAGCAGAAAAATACTGGCATTTTAATGCAAATAAATTCTCAACAAACTTGTCATAAAATATATTTTTTGAATATTCAGGATTTGAGATATGGTTTAGTGGGTTTATACAATTTAAATGGCTTATATAATTATTTGAAATGAAAAGAAAACCTAGTCAGCCAGAACCAATTTGGCAATTTTTCCATGGTATGAAGGAAAATCAATTAAGGCCAAAACGTTGAATGTGGGAGAGATAGTAAGTGACTTGTATGAGGGATTACTGCATAATAACATGACGCACACCTTACTGGATTCTCCATATATATTTACATTACCAGAGAACAGTGGCCCTAGGGATGTTTAAGCACTGCTTATAGTGGAAAAAGTCAGCTTGAGAAGTAAACATGTATCAGACTACAGGTAATTCCTCACCTTGAAGCCATGCAACACCTGAAAATCTGGATTTATACAGAGGTCGCTAATGTGTTTTATAAAGATTTAGCATGAGTAACAGACTCTTGGTGCATTTAAAATATGTGAGTTTCAGAAAGTAGATTTGCATACACCTGTTCAACAGCACATTTCACTGGAATGGATGATGGGCTTCTGAAGACCACTCCACTACCTAAATTTATTTGGATCACTGAGGAAGAGCATTTGTTGGGATTACAGAATTAGACCTCATGGGTAGGTAGTCTTAAGATTCTTCAACTTTCAAAAACTACAGTCTAAGGGCAATATTCAAATGACAGGAGCCGGACTGTATACTGCTTTCTGCTGTGACCATGCTGGGTCACACACCTATGTTTCTCATTTTTAAATGATTTGGAACATTTTAGCCAGCATTTTGATCACACAGATTAATAATGATGTTCTCCCCAAAACGGGAAACTTTACATGAAACGCTCTTCTGAACAAACACCAGTGCACTGCCAGCCTCACATGACTGCATGGGTGCTTTAATTAACGCTGAAGCCCAACGACCTTGGCTTTTCCTGCCTGTTCTCTGCTACTGTCACACTGTGAATGGTATTTGAATCTCACCTCCCTCTCACCTCAGTAAGAGTATGTTTACAGCTCCAACCTCAGCAATGCCAAAGGCTGGCATCGGGCAGTGCCAAGCTGTCCCTGGATACTATTTACCTTTGAGGAAGAAGAGCGTGGGTTTGCCAAGCTCAATTCCCAGGCTGGTGCTCCTTGAATTAATCATGGCACAGTGTTCATCTCTGGAAATGCCCACGCCAGCCCAGACACAGCCTCAGAGTCCTTTCCAACACGACCCTCCAGGCAGCAGTTACCAACCATCGGTCTTCAGCTGAAGCTTCAAGTCTTTGCCATCCTTGTAATGACAGCCTTAGGTCTTGCCCCAAGCATTCTGGACTCTCCAACACTCAGAATTGTAATATTCTGCTCTAATTTAAATTTTTAAAAACATATAGTCTCCTAATTTAGGATAAGGAGTAAGCAAACTTTTTCGGAAAAGGGCTAGATAATGAGTGTTTTAGCCTTTGCTAGTCGTACGGTCTCTGTTGAAGCTACTCAACTCTGCCACTGTAGTATGAAAGCAGCCATGGGTAATAATGTTAATGAATGGGAATGGCTGAGTTCCAATAAAGCTTTATTTATTTATTTATTTTTTTGAGACAGGGTCTCACTCTGTTGCCCAGGCTGGAGTGCAATGGTGCAATCTCGGCTCACTGCAAGCTCTGCCTCCCGGGTTCACGCCATTCTCCTGCCTCAGCCTCCCGAGTAGCTGGGACTACAGGTGCGCACCACTATGCCTGGCTAATTTTTTGTATTTTTAGTAGAGACAGAGTTTCACCATGTTGGCCAGGTTGGTCTCGAACTCCTGACCTTGTGATCCACCCACCTTGGCCTCCCAAAGTACTGGGATCATAGGCATGGGCCACCGTTCCCAGCCAATAAAACTTTATTTACAAGAACAGCTGGTGGGCCAGATTTGGCCCAAGTGTCATAGTTTATTATCCCTTGAGCTAGGCTGCTGCCTGAGGTTGATTCAACATCCCAGCTCCAGTCAACAACAAAAATTCTAAGTCTCCCACCTAATGCTGCTGTGGTGTGTCATGCCAAGAAAGTGGGCTACTCAGGTTAGACCAATGACTACAGAACCACAGGGCTCAGAACAGGAAGGAGCTTCTTTCTGCAGAGCCAATTCCTGGAAACGCACCAGCAGTGCACCTTCTGCCCAGAAATGTGATTCAGTCAATAGCTGATAATGAAAAGCAACCTGCAAACATTAGGAAGAAGGAGAAAAATAATTCAGAGGTGATGATACCACCTCCAATGAACAGGGAAGCAAGTTCATCAGTAACAAAAGTCAGTGAGGCCAAAAAAAAAAAAAAAAAGGCTAACAGCCAAGGGCTGGCTCCTTCTTTCTCCCTAATCGGTGTCCTTATTTCAGTATGCTCACATGCTTGCCTAGGACTGCTTTAGAGTACAACTCTGGGACCTGCCCTCATCACAGTCCAATCTACCAAACTGAGTGACCCCAAAGGACATCATAGACAACATTTGAAAGCAAGAAATGCAAAATGTTCCCATAGCATCAGGTGAGCAGGGAGAGGATACCTACTGCAGACCGCATGGAAATGGCAGTCCCTCCATGGAGAGGGAGTCACAGGAACACATTTACCAAAGCCTTCCCTTCCATTTGTGGCCATTCCAGTAGCATCTTCCTCATCCAGAAGGGCTCCCAATACTCTCTGGAGGATCCTGACTCGTTTGGAGTATTACCTTTGTAAAAGATGCTGGCACATTGTAGGTGCTCAATAAATGCGTTCAATCGAAAGATATTGAGGTTGTCTCATAAATTATTTCTATGTATTAGGCTCTGTAGTGTAAGAAGTCTAGATCGTAGCCCTGGTTTTTTGTGACTTAATGGAACCGTGTCTCGTTTCCTTGGCCTTGCACTTCCTCCAGCATGGCCAGGGAAGGGGGTGTGTTGGTAAGTGCTCTGGTTGAGTTACATCCCATCCCTCATTTGCCTCTTTTCCAAGTAAGATCCCCTCACCCCCAAATTACTGCTCACAGTCCCACTTTGGCCTACACTAAACACCACCTAGTATCTGCTTTAAAGAGCAAATCTTTCTCTGTCTGTCCCCAACTCACCTGGCAAGTCCTACAGAAATCATCTTAGGTCACCTCAACTGGTTAAAAGGAGCATAAGAGAAACTGGTGGAAGCAGTGGGTGAGCCACTGCAGAGACTTTTGTGACATGGGAGGGTTGATGTGTGCTTGAATAAACTGGGTTTTAGTACTGGCTGCTCCTTGAGCCCCTGGGTCTGAGGGCAGGGGGACAGTCACAGCAGAGTGTACTGGACTGTACCACCCAGTGCATTCCCAGGTGAGACCACATGTTTACTTTACTTAGAATGAGCTCCTGGCCACAAGGAAATCAGGAGAAACTCAGGTATCTTCCTACCTCCCTATTTTCCTTTTTTTTTTTTTTTTTTTTTGAGACAGGATATCACTGTCACCCAGGCTTAGTGCGGTGGCACAATCATGGCTCACTGCAGCCTCAACCTCCCAGGCTCAAGTGATCTACCCACCTCAGCATTCTGAGTAGCTGGGACTACACATGCACCACTATGCCCCACTAATTTTTTATTTTTTATAGAGACAGAGTCTTGCTATGTTGCCCAGGCTGGTCTCAAACTCCTGGACTCTAACCCTCCTCCCACTGCAGCCTCCCAAAGTGCTGGGATTACAGGCATGAGACAGAGTGCCCGGCCTATCTTTCTACTTTCTGTAGATGAATTAGTTCTCCAAACTGTCAGCCAAGAGGCATCTGAATAGATTCATGGAATTCCTATAAGATTTTTAAGGGCAATAAAACCAGCTGTGGACAGCTTCTCCCTCCTCATACCCTCAGACTGGTATCAGTGACCAGTTCTGACCAGTGATCCCTGGGTATGAATTTCAGGAGAGCAGTAGGAAAAGCTGAATAGTCACCCTCTCCTCCGCCCCAGGCCACGTGGCTCCATGTGCTCATCATCTGTAGGGTTCTGCTTCTCTGGCATTCCTGAGAAATACAATTGATCAGATACTGCAGAGGCTTCAGAAAATAGCATGAGAAGCTGACATGAATAAATTGCGTTCTCAAGGGAAACACCTTTTGACACACTATTATTATAACAAATGGAACCATGAAGGGTCAGGAACCTGAATTTAAAGATTATATATAAGTACATTCTTCCACCTTTTACTGAAGGCTTTTTCTAGTCTTGCACACAGAGGTCTATTTACAAAGTGGCTTTAAAAGATCTAATTTCCCTGAGTGAATAATGGAGGCAAACATGAATGAATGTCGGCAGGCTTGAGTCTTTTTAACAATTTCCATCTTAGAGGGGTGAGGACTGGTGTCCCATGTGGTTGCCCACTATAAGGAGCAACACACTCGTTTCAGACTGAAGTCACTAGAATACATGGTAAAGGCAAAAAGACCCCTTCTGGGTCCCACTGACAACCTCCATGAACTCTGTTTGTGATGAGGGTGTCGCCTCCTGTTATCTGGGATGGTGGCGTAGAAAAATGGAGCTGTAGGCCAGGCACGGTGTCTCATACCTGTAATCCCAACAGTTTGGGAGGCTGAGGTGGGTGAATCACTTGAGGTCAGGAGTTCAAGCTCAGTCTGGCTAACATGGTGAAACCCCTTCTCTACTAAAAATACAGAAATTAGCTGGGCATGGTGGCACATACCTATAATCCTAGCTACTTGAGAGCCTGAGGCAGGAGAATTGCTTGAACCTGGGAGGCAGAGGTTGCAGTGAGCTGAGATCACACCACTGCACTCCAGCCTGGGTGACAAAGCAAGACTCCATCTCAAAAAAAAAAAAAGAAAGAAAGAAAAATGGCCGGGCGCGGTGGCTCACGCTTGTAATCCCAGCACTTTGGGAGGCTGAGGCGGGCGGATCACGAGGTCAGGAGATCGAGACCACGGTGAAACCCCGTCTCTACCAAAAATACAAAAAATTAGCCGGGCGTGGTGGCGGGCGCCTGTAGTCCCAGCTACTCGGAGAGGCTGAGGCAGGA
This sequence comes from Hylobates moloch, assembly GCF_009828535.3. Lineage (NCBI taxonomy): Eukaryota > Metazoa > Chordata > Mammalia > Primates > Hylobatidae > Hylobates > Hylobates moloch. The sequence continues at coordinate 112,948,602 of NW_026652279.1, forward strand.
GAATGGCGTGAACCCGGGAGGAGGAGCTTGCAGTGAGCCGAGATCGCGCCACTGCACTCCAGCCTGGGCGACAGAGCAAGACTCCGTCTCAAAAAAAAAAAAAAAAAAAAGAAAGAAAGAAAGAAAGAAAAATGGAGCTGCTTCACCATGCCCCACTGCCCTGTTCTGGCTGGGAGTGGTCCATTTGAGACATTTGAAATATTGATCTTATCAGTTAAGCGCCTGAAAGAGGCTGCCTGACTCCCTTGGGTCAGCCTTGCCCAGTCCCTAAAACTAAACCCAGAGCATTTTGGATTGGAGTCACTCTGAATGTGTGTGGCACAGCCCAAGAACTGGCCGGCCGGCTGAACAGAAACGCTTTCAAGCCAAATCGCATCCCTGAAGGTGGCTGTGGGGAAGCTTTGGTGCCACCTGGTGGCCGCTGTGCGCGGGAGGGTCAGTGAGTGCCCTTTTCATTGAAGAAGCCTCCACCTGGATGAACGGGAGGGAGGCACTTCACTTTATTATCCCGCATTTAATTTTCTATGCTGTTTATGTCTACAAAGCATTGAGGCAATTTAAGTTCCAAATGAAACAAGACAATGCAAATAGAAAAGCGGGCCCCCCAAAAGGAGTCTACAACTATATCCACCGTAAAGAAAAATGTAACTGCTACAGCAGTTTCCTGGAATTTCCTGGAAGCCAGAGTGAAAAGGGAGAGATGAGTAGCTGGCTAGTTCTCATTTACGATTAAAGAATCTAGGCTGGGCGCGGTGGCTCACGCTTGTAATCCCAGCACTTTGGGAGGCCGAGGCGGGTGGATCACGAGGTCAGGAGATAGAGACCACCCTGGCTAACACAGTGAAAACCCCGTCTCTACTAAAAATACAAAAAATTAGCCGGGCGTGGTGGCGGGCGCCTGTCGTCCCAGCTACTCGGGAGGCTGAGGCAGGAGAATGGCGTGAACCCGGGAGACGGAGCTTGCAGTGAGCCGAGATCGCGCCACTGGACTCCAGCCTGAGCAACAGAGGGAGACTCCGTCTCAAAAAAAAAAAAAAAAAAAAAAAACTAGAAACACTGTCTTATTTCATTGTAATTTAAGTTGCCTCAACACAGTTCCTAAGGAAAAAAAACCAAGTTTTTCTTAGCACAGATTTCTAAAATCTCTTTCTCACCAGGGGATTTTCATTAGGGATTTTCTCTGTAGGGTTACTAATTTGGTCCAAGTCTTGGGCTTTCTTGCTTGGGGGACGGAATCAGCAACAGCTGGAAGAGACAGTGCACCCACAGCTTGTGGGTGAGGCTCCCTAGACATCCTTCTCTGGCCGCACTGTGCAGCAAGGTGGAAATTTCTCTCAGCAGAAAGCTGGGAGGGCTGGGCTTCTCCAATGCTCTTGAGGCCGTTTATCTGTAGAGTTGAGAAACAGAAGGGCCGATAATAAGGTTGCTCCCCTTTCTGAAGCTAACCTTGCCCCTATTCAACCAAGGCCAGAAGCGTCTATTACTTCCCCAGGTTTCCGCATCACACAAGATGTGTCAGATCCTAATGAGGTAAGAAGCAAGAGGAGACTAAAGAGTAGGCTGGATCTACTGCCAGGGGCGTAGCTCTTAGCAGTGGCCTAAAGACTGAAAATGCAGCCTGTCAGAACAGAGGAAACTGAGGCACAGCGGGAGACTCCTCAACCTATTTCTACTCCAAGAGTTATGTTCCACTTCCTGCAAAATGAGCCTCCTGTGCCCAGTACGAGCTAAATCACCTCATGCCAGGGCCTCTGAAATTCTCCTTGGCCATAAAGCTCTGTGGCCGTCTGGACCTGTGTTCATCACCCGAGCTAGTTCTGCACTCCTGCAGTGACATCTTTGGTTATTTGGTCATTTCAGAGCTCACCGCCCCCCACCCCCACAATGGCTTCCCAGGAGTGTTCCCTCTGGCCAGCTTTGCCCTTGCTGGAAACAGTGGACTGACTGCAGCTGTAGAGGTGAGTACCTGGGAATCTGGCAGCAGGCTCAGGACTGTGACCCAACCACGTGTGGCCCTCCCAGGGAACTCTGCATGGTCACATTCTGTTCTGGGTCTAACCTCGCCTTTGCTCTCAAATTCAGTACACACCGGAGCTTTCCACTTGGTGGATACTGGTTTTCCTTTCCCATCCTGCATGGGCCTGGCCTCTCTTACACATTCAGCCACACTTTCCTGGGTGCTAGACCTGAATTTTCAGCTTCCTGCAATATACCCACGACTTGGGGTTTTAATGTGCTGCCAAATCCACGCCAAACCACCACACACACATCTACACCAATAAGGATCATCTCCATCTCCATCTCCTCCATCTCCTCCTCCCTCTTCTCTGCCATCATTCACATTCGAAAATGAAGAGTGAAGCACCAAGATAGCCCAGTGGAGAGAAGCAGGGCTTTGGGGTCACACGTATCGGACTTTGAATCCCACCCAGACTTGCTAGCTCTGTGACCCTAATCAAGCTATTCCATTTCTCACTCTTGGGTTCCTCATTTGCAAAGTGGGAGGAGTAGGGTGAGGTAAGTGTGGTACCTGCCTCAGGGGCAAAACTTAAGAGGGTTCCCAAAACCTTATTCATTAAGATTAATATTACTTTTGAGCTCATAGAAGTAAAACAGAGGATACTAGAGGCTGGGAGGGGTAGGGAGAAAGGAGGGAAGGGGAGAGATTTGTTAAAGGACACGAAATTACAGCTAGACAGGAGGAATAAGTTCTAGTGTCCTGTATCACTGCAGGATGACTCTAGGTAACAATATTACGTAGTTTCAAATCACTAGGAGGGGGATATTGAATGTTTCCCACACAAAGAAATGATAAATGTTTGAGATGATGGAAATGTTAATTACTCTGATCACTAATAGATTATAGGGATCCAAACATTACTATGTACCCTCTGATATGTACAATTATTTGTCAATTTAAAAATAAACTAAAAAAAGAGATTATTAATAATAATATTTTAAGGAATGAAACCTTCTTCATAGGGTCATTCTGAAGAATAAATGAGATCCAGAGGCAAAGTCTGGCACAATGAGCTGTCATTTCCACTTTTCATATTAGCAAAGGTTTTGAAGATAATGCTTCATGATGTTTATTCATGGTTTTTAGCATGGGAAAGAAGTGTAGCAATAAATATATCAGTAGCCTTAAAAATGCTTATGTCAGGTAGGGTGTGGTGGCTCATGCCTGTAATCTCAGCATTTTGGGAGGCTGAGGCAAGCCAATCGCTTGAGCCCAGGAGTTTGAGACCAGCCTGGGCAACATGGTAAGACTTCATCTCTACTAAAAATTAAAAAAATTAAATAAAAAAAAATTAGCCAGGTGTGGCAGTGCATGCCTGTGGTCCCAGCTACTTGTGAGGCTGAGGTGAGAGGATCACCTGAGCCCCAGGAGGTCCAGGCTACAGTGAGCCTTGATCATGCCACTGCACTCCATTCTGGGCAACAGAGTAAAACACTATCTTAAAAAAAAAAAAAAAAAGTTTACGTCTGATAATTTAGTTTCTGGGAGACTATCCCAAGGAAATTATCCAAAGCAGAGGTAAATACTTGTACACTTGTTTGTCACAGTACAATTTAGAATAGCAAGCCATTGGGGAACAACCTGAATGTGCAGTACATTCATAAGAAAGAAAAGTAAATGAGGTGCCCAGGAAATGGAATATTATACAACCATGACAAATAATGCTTCAAAGCATGTTTAATAACAAAGGGAAAGCTTGACATAACTTTAAGCTTTAAAACATCAGGATAGATTGTTAAATATAATACGATGCCCTTGACTGTGTAAGATACTGTAGAAAATATAGATTGTAAAAAAGTGTGTCAAAGGAGGATGGCTTTTGCTTCTGGGTGGTAGAAGCATGGACGGTATCTCTTCTTTTTCATTTTCCTTTTTGAACTTGACATTTCATATGATAAACATTTATTAATTTTATAATTGAAAGGTAAAGATAATAAAACTGGGCTGGGCACTATGGCTCATGTCTGTAATCCCAGCACTTAGGGAGGCTGAGGCGGGAGGAGTTTGAGACCAGCCTGGGCAAGAGAGTGAGACCCATCTCTACAAATAATATTTAAAAACTGGCCAGGCATGGCGATGCACGCCTGTAGTCCCAGCTACTTTAGAAACTGAGGTAGAAGGATCACTTGAGCCCAGGAGTTTGATGCTGCAGTAAGCTATGATGGTACCACTACACTCCAGCCTGGGTGACAGAGTGAAACCCTGTCTAAAACAAAAATGAAAACCTGGAGAACCCTAGCCCCGTTTGAGTGTTCTGCACATTCACATCACACCTTATCTGTCCCCTCCAGCTTATTTGTCCTCTCCAGGTTTTGTGTGTTGTGTGTTTCTGCTCCTTCCTTCCCCTCCCACCCTAGTTACACAGGTGGGATAAACTAGTGGTTAGAGCAAGGGTCTTCTAATCCTTAACTTGAACAACTTCCTTAACCTTCTGTGACTCAGTCTCCTCATCTGTAAAGTGAGGACATTCTAATACTCCATATCTCGGCATATTTGTCTTTATGGTACAGAAACTGCCCTCGTGGGCCACTGTGGGCTGGGATGGTAAGGATGTTGTCAGTAGCACCACAAGAGACCAGAGGCCCATCCCCATCATCACCTACCACAGAATCCTTCTAGAGTCCGCTGTGTCCCTATTCAGAGGAGGGGGTCCCCAGTTATGATTACAATGGAATTTTTCAATGACACACAGGATGATAGCTTCGAGTCAGAATTAATTTGGTTTAAAGAAAATGCAGTAGTATTTTTTGCAGCCCTGATTTTGTTGCCTGAGAGTCATGCCCTGTACCCATCATCATGATGAGCTGGGTTATCACTTTCCAAGGTTGTGGCCATAGACTCCCAACTATCTCCTGGCCCCAATATCAATCCACTCCTGTCCATCTACACACAACTACCAATTATTTTTTAAAAGATCTTTGCACATCCTTCTGCTCAAGACCATCCCATGCCTCCCTCTTGCTGAGTAAAAAAGCCCTTTTCCCAGACACACTCTCAAGGCCTTTGCGCCTGGCCCCATCACCTTTGCTATCTCGGCACTCAATAGTACATGCTCCAGCCAAACAGGCTCTTAACTCTCCACCAAACATACCTTGGGCTCTCCCACCTTCGGGCCAAAGCTCAGGTTACTCCTGTAACTCACTATCTCTGCCCATCAAACTCCTGCTGTCTACCAAAGCCCAGTGCAAACAATGCCTCTTTCAGAAAGCCTGCCCAGCTATCCCTGCCAGAGCACACATCCTCCTGCTAAAATTCATGAGGTCGTCCTTGACTCAGGACAAATCACAGGTTATTTAGACTTGTAGTGATTTAGGCATACGGCTTATCTACCCAGGCCAATTATAAACTAGTCCTTGGTCCAAAATAGGACCTGGATAAATAAGATTTGAAGGAATGCATGTGTGAGTGGTTTATGTGCCCAGGGCAGCCTCTCTGCTGCCAGCAGATGTGCTTTTCATGATAAACCCCATTATCACATTCCTATGTCAAGGCCCCTGCCCTGATCAGGCTGCTTATTTCATGATATTCAAATATCCTGGAGGGTCAACAGGGAGAAATTATGTGCACAGAGGAAAACACATGAGGCCATTACTGAGCCTGTTTGTGTCTACCTTAACCTCGGCCATTTACTTTGTGTTTTGGTTCTGATCCTATTTGTCTTCATCCTTCCAGGCTGAAGAGTCCTGACTTTTCAAGCCTGTCCATATGGCATTTTTCTCTCCCTCTTCCTCCCTTACCTCTTTTTAAATTTTAATTATTTTTTCCAGGCCTTTAAATGCCCTCATGATGTATTTCTGAGTCACTCTGTCCACACTCTTGTATGGATCCAGTTGCATCTTGGTTGGGACCAAGAGCAGGGCAAGGTTGTTACTTTGATCTCTGAAATGTTTCTTGTCTTTGCTAACATTAAGGCTAAACATTGAGGGCATTTGCTTACAGAACCTTTTCCCAAACTAGAATTTACCCTCATTCCCCTACAGACATCCTAAGTGTACATAGCTATTTTTAAACTTTTTACCCACAAAACTCTTGGCAAAAACACAAACTGAGTAGACTCCAAACCCAACTGGCTTGGAGCCACAGATTTGAAAAGGAGCATTAGAATGGCTTGACTGTGCCTGCTTGCTCTGTGTTTGAAGGTGAGAATTATAGTATTTCAAGATAGGACCAGAGTTCAGGTATTTGACCTGTTTCTTTGCCTCAGACTGGAAATCATTTTCATTGTCACTTTCCAATATTTTCTCAGGATCAGTCTTCTGTACCTCTAAAGCCACATGTATAACATAAACCAACAAATGGGGTCCTCCGGGAGTGGGGCTGAGGCTGTGCACCGAGAATCTCTCTGAAAGTGGGAACCACTCCCTGCAGCTGTGGTTGCAGACTTTGTTATTTGCTTTGCATTTTCACCATATCCGTGCACTCACTGTGCAATTGTTTACTTCTTTTTAAAATCAAATGGAAACCAGCAGACTCCCCCACACTAGGTTTCCTGGGAAGTGCAGTGCAATGCCCAGCATTTGGGAGCCAAAGGCTAACTGAGGAGGAGGGCGGTGGCCGGCCAGGTTCAAGGTGTGCAGCTACCTCTCTGTGCTCAAAGCTCTGGTCTTTCTTTTCAGTACATCCACTGCATTGAGGCCACCTTCCTTGGAGGCTGGTCAGACCTCAGGGAGATAGGCATGCCCCAATCTGTCCCAGGACAAGAGGCACCATGAGACCACCTGAAAGTATTCAGTGAAGAGACTCCCTACAAGACAGTTGCTGCAGGGGCTCGCTGGGCAGCCACAGCCCAGTAGGAAAACATGTAAGTAAAGAAACAAACGGAGGAGAGAAGGTGACAGAATCTGTGAATTGGATCACGTTGCTATCCTGCTTAAAGTCCTTCAGCGGCTTACCATTGGCCTTGAACTAAAAATACAAATGTCTGTGCAGAGGCCACAAAGCCCTGCATGACCCAGCCCTTCCATCTACACCCAGCCTTGTCTCCCGCCCCCTCTGCTTTGTTCTCTATCTCCCAGTCTCACCAAACTTCTTGCATTTCATCAAACACTCTGCAAGACCTTTCCATGTGCAGTTCCCTCAGCCAGGGATGCCCTTCTCTTTTCTTTGCCCATAGCCACTTCTTATTCTTCCTGTCTCTGTTTCAATGCCATCTCTTCTAAAAGGCCTTCATTGACCATCTATCTTTATCTGCGTACCTATCTACCTACCTACAAGCATCCCTTCCCTCCATTCTTTTTTTTGAAAGGGAGTTTTGCTCTTGTTGCCTAGGCTGGAATGCAGTGATGTGATCTCGGCTCACCGCAACCTCCACCTCCCAGATTCAAGCAATTCTCCTGCCTCAGGCTCCCGAGTAGCTGGGATAACAGGCATGCACCACCACGCCTGGCTAATTTTGTATTTTTAGTAGAGATGGGGTTTCTCCATATTGGTCAGGCTGGTCTCGAACTCCCCACCCTCAAGCGATCCACCCATCTCTGCCTCCCAAAGTGCTGGGATTACAGGCGTGAGCCACTGTGCCCAGCCTCTTTTTTTTTTTTTTTTTTTTTTTTTTGAGACAGTCTCACTCTGTCGTGCAGTGGTACGATCTTGACTCACTGCAACCTCCGCCTCCCAGGTTCAAGCAATTCTCCTGCCTCAGCCTTTCGAGTAGCTGAGATTAAAGACACACACCACAATACCCGGTTAATTTTTCATATTTTTAGTTGAGACGGTGTTTCACCATGTTGGCCAGGCTGGTCTCGAACTCCTGAGCTCAGGTAATCCACCTGCCTCGGCCTCCCAAAGTGCTAGGATTATAGCCATGAACCACCACACCCAGCCCCTTCCCTCCATTATTTTTATTCTCCAGCTCAGCCTCTACTCTTTTTTCCTTTGTGATTATAATCTATAAATATATATATTTGTATCTGGCATTATTTTTTATCTGATACCCTGACTACAATACTTTTCATGACAGCAGAGGTTACCTGTAACTTATACACCATTGTCTTTCAGGGCCAGGCATCTAGCCGATGCTTAATAGATATTTGTTGAAGGGATGAATGAAATGAATGATAAGCATTGATCAGGTGTTTGTATAACTTTAGACCACAACTTTAGGGTACATGATATATCAGATTCCTTTGTTTCTATGGCAATATAAACATATACACATATATAGAGAGAGATCAAATGTTACCTCCCAAAGCACCCACCTGCCATTCCCATAATGAATTTGATCCCAGCCCTCATTGAGGCTCCCATACTCTCTCCAGGGATCACATAATAACATGGGCTTATGTGGTCCTGGGAAATCGAGGAAGGGGCTGGCTGCTCCCTGGTGTCGGCCATCAGGGCTACTGGAGTAGAACCCTGGTCCTGTGTGTGACAGGCTCTGTGCCCAAAGAAGGCTCAAAGAAGGCCTCATAGCTGTCTGTCCCTCTGCTGCCAAAATTCTCCTGGTACAACACAGAAACGGAAAACTTATCAAAGGCAGATCCATGCGTTTTAGTGGTTCACACTCTACTGGTAAAAACAAATCTTTAAACATACACCTGCCCTCCAATAAGGTAATTGCAGTAGTGCAAACAAGAACAATCCTGCAGGAGGGGAGGGAAGGAACTCAATGGACACTAGGGAAAGCTTCCTGACAGAGGCACTTGTTTGCACTTGGTCTGGGAAAATCAGTGCAGGATGCCAGAGGAGAGGGATATAGAGGAGCTTTGGTGAAACTGGAAAAGTTGGAGGCCAGGAAGGGGGGAAATGCTGTATCCAGCTCTGACTTTGCAAAAAGACTGTCCAGTGAGAGAAACTGCCTCCCATCATCATCAATAGATATTGACAAAATCTACTTTGGGTGTTGACCTGCAGGTCACAGAGTGATTGCAAAGGCCTCCGCTTGCTATGGGGAAATGAATGCAGAAAGAAATAGGCATCAATTTAACCTTCCTTGGAGAGTCCTTGTAAAACAGCAGAATACCAAAAATACCCACCAAAGCCATGCTGTGTCACAGGGAGACCAGCACAACATGAGTTCGCTTGAGAGTGGACACAGTTATCTGGGCCATAGATCAAATTTATGATAAGGTTGAGTTGTATTTTTATGTGCTGAATGTAGAGTACATGAGACCCTTCTGGAAACTGCCTGTTATTGTATATAGAACTTGAAGCATTATTTTACCAGTTGAAATTACTCTCGCTTTATAGCTGTTACTTTGCTTTTATGGGATACTGTTGATCATATCTATTCATCATTTACCACTGCGCCCTTGTTCAGCAAAGAAACCACTCTACCTCAATATATCTGCTGAAAAATACATTCCACGTTAGTAATGATATAATAAACAGCTGACATGTATTAAGAACTCAGTGTGCCAGGCCTTTTGCTAAGTACTTCATATACATCATCTCATTCTATCTTAAACATAGGAGGTTGTAGTTGATCACCATTTTACACATGAGCAAACAGACAGAGACAGGATAAGAAATTGTCCAGGATCACACAACTAGCCAGGAGTAGACTCATCATCTATTCATTCATTCCTTGAAATAAATGTACTGAGTATTGTAAATTGCATCAGAATGTGTGAGTTGTACGTAACATGAACTTTCCCCTAAGGAGTTTAGGATATAGCAGGTGAAATAAAACTTAGAAGAGTGAGGTGTGTGACAAATGATGTGGGCACTTCATGCTTATAGAGAAGTGAGGACGGAATTCTGCAAAGGCAAGTAACAATTGAGCTAGGTTTTGAAGGGGGTAAAATTGTTAGAATAAGCTGTGAGAAAGTTCTTCCAAGCAGAACTATTTCTTAAGTCAAGCTCCTCTAAAACAAGAACAATAAAACCAGCACATCTGGTATAACCTATTTTATTATTTTGTTAATAAAATATTAATGTCTTATTCACATATTTAACTGTAAGCCCAAGTCAGTCCTGTTCTTCTCAGAGGTGGCAGTTGAACCTGATGGTAAAAATCTGGCAGGAACAGCCTGTAGTCACTGGGGACACAGGTTTCAGAAGTCCTAAACAGATTTAGCAAAACTCTATCCTTATGACTTAGTTATGGTCATGAACGAGACTAACTGTGGATTGTCTTTTCAATGTAAAGGTCCTGCCTGAAGCAGTAATGTGCTGAGTTTGAGTCTGAACTCTGCCTTTGAAAAGCAGGCAGGAGTATCCATGTATGACATACGAAAGATCTGCTTTATGAAAGTTATATAAACATAATTTCAGGCCCCATCCATGGTCAGTTAGTGCACTTAGGGATACATATTCTCATTGGAAGTGTCCTTGTCACACTTGTGGTTTGACAGGGAGACCAGCTTCTTCCTTCTGCATCCAGGAGGGCCTGGGCAAGGGAACTCTGGGGGCTCTTCAGCTTCCTGGTTTGGGGTGAGAGGAAGAAGAAATGAGAATAAGTCTCTAGCTTCCTGTCACTCCCAATCAAGAGCTGAATTCTTCCACCACTTTGATGTTTGCAGCAAAAAGAGAGAGGAGAGGGAAATAAGTAGAGGGTAAGAAGGACAGATAGAAGGATGGGAGAAATCAAATGGTCCCCCAGAGGGACCAGAGAGACACATCCCTCTCTAATCCTCCTCACGGCTGTGGTCCCAGAGAGTGGGGGTGAAGGCTTGGTGGAGTTCCCCTGCATTTCTGAAAGGTCTTCAATGGTGTCTTTAGCGTCACTAAAGCACTCCATGTCCACTTTGGATTAAAGGGGGGAGGATTTATGTCTCCACAATACCCCATGGGGGACACCAAAGATGGGTATTTAAAAATTCTTCTCACAAATAAGGATAATCCGGCACAGAAAGGAATAGAAATGCAGCCAAGATCAGACAGTTTATCAAATCAGATCTGTGACATTTCTAACTCGGTTGAAGGATGTCATCAATTCTCATAACAAAACTCATATCAATTTGCTCTATTTGGCAAGTTATAACATTCGTCTGGAATTAGGGAGGGATGAAGGGTAGGAGTGGAGCGGAGGGAAGGAAGGATGAAGCTGAGTCCCTGCCATCATCAGAAGAAACAAATGATGAGGATGAAGCGTCAGGAACACGCAGTGAAATAAGTCCCTGGTTCCACACATGGACTTCACTCTTGCACAGAGGCCCTTTGCGCAGGTCAGCACTTGCCACAGAGCCCCTCGAGCCATGAGTTTGCCCAGCTTTTCCTCATCTAAGTACAATCACTTTGGGAATCTGAGCATTTGATTTGCTATAACCAACATAGGGTCTTCGAAGCAGCTGCCCTGCCCGACTGGATTTTTGTCTGTTCATTTAATTACACTGTCTGAGATCCCTCCTGCAATGCATCACCTCTAGACAGCAGAAAGATGGCACTGTAGGTGAGACAGGCCTGTTAAATTGCAAATGTCTCCCAGGCATTTGGCAGCTCACTCCCACCACAGATCTCTAGCAGGGCCCTGGAACCAGCATGCTCTAAACAGCTGAAGCAGAAATAACCAAAGAAGATTCACAAATGGAGAAGGAGTCCAGGATGAAAGATTTAAATGCTGAGGAAAAGTGTGTGATGAAGGAACAGAGACATATGCATTAATAGAAGCTGTTCTTATAATGACTAAAATTATATATTTGCAAAAGCTTTGCTGAAGTCATGCCTGATACTAATGTTTGTAGTCTTTCACTCCTGATCCATCCCAATGATCTGCAGGGTCATCATAGCACTAGCCTAAGTAGACCAGTGACGAAACCAATGTCCAGAGCAGAAAGACCAACCCACATTCTAGAAAGACAGTGGTTGGCCCCACCCCATTGTTGGCTTCCAGGGGATTCCAGATGTCCCATGGAGTAGGACAGGTGGGAAAACCACCTCTACGAGAGAAAGAGGAGCTTTTACCTCCAGCCATTTCCAATCCTTTGTTTTGCATCTTTATCACAGAAAAATTCTAAAATAATAAATTAAAAGAGAGAATGTATGCACACCTCACTGGAATTAGCTACCCTTTCATTCACTGAGTGTCAACTATATGCCAACCATTGTGCTAAATGCTTTACATTTTCTTTTGAATCCTCAGAACAACCCAGTGTGATAGGTTTTAGTTACTTATTTTATTGATGAGAGAAGAGAGACTTGGTGAGATTAAGTAAGATATCCAATGGTATATAGCTAATTAATAGCTGGCTCAAGTTTCAAACCCAGATCTGTCGGATTGCAAAAACCATCCTTTAGATCTGAGAACGGATAGACTGCCTCCTAAAGTGGGTCCCTGACCCCTGAGCAGCCTAACTGGGAGGCACCCCCAAGTAGGGACAGACTGACACTCACTCGGCCAGGTACTCCTCTGAGACAAAACTTCCAGAGGAACTATCAGACAGCTGAATTTGTGGTCTCACGAAAATCCACTGTTCTGCAGCCACCGCTGCTGACACTCAGCCAAACAGGGTCTGGAGTGGACCTCTAGCAAACTCCAACAGACCTGCAGCTGAGGGTCCTGTCTGGTAGAAGGAAAACTAACAAACAGAAAGGACATCCACACCAAAAACCCATCTGTACATCACCATCATCAAAGACCAAAAGTAGATAAAACCACAAAGATGGGGAAAAAACAGAGCAGAAAAACTGGAAACTCTAAAAAGCAGAGCACCTCTCCTCCTCCAAAGGAATGCAGTTCCTCACCAGCAATGGAACAAAGCTGGATGGAGAATGACTTTGACGAGTTGAGAGAAGACTTCAGACGATCAAACTACTCCGAGCTACGGGAGGAAATTCAAAACAATAGCAAAGAAGTTAAAAACTTTGAAAAAAAATTAGATGAATGGATAACTAGAATAACCAATGGAGAGAAGGGCTTAAAGGAGCTGATGGAGCTGAAAGCCAAGTATCGAGAACTACGCGAAGATTGCAGAAGCCTCGGTAGCCGATGCGATCAACTGGAAGAAAGGGTATCAGCGATGGAAGATGAAATGAATGAAATGAAGCGAGAAGGGAAGTTTAGAGAAAAAAGAATAAAAAGGAACGAACAAAGCCTCCAAGAAATTTGGGACTATGTGAAAAGACCAAACCTACGTCTGATTGGTGTACCTGAAAATGATGGGGAGAATGGAACCAAGTTGGAAAACACTCTGCAAGATATTATCCAGGAGAGCTTCTCCAATCTAGCAAGGCAGGCCAACATTCAGATTCAGGAAATACAGAGAACGCCACAAAGATACTCCTCGAGAAGAGCAACTCCAAGACACATAATTGTCAGACTCACCAAAGTTGAAATGAAGGAAAAAATGTTAAGGGCAGCCAGAGAGAAAGGTCGGGTTACCCACAAAGGGAAGCCCATCAGACTAACAGCTGATCTCTCAGCAGAAACTCTACAAGCCAGAAGAGAGTGGGGGCCAATATTCAACATTCTTAAAGAAAAAATTTTCAACCCAGAATTTCATATCCAGCCAAACTAAGCTTCATAAGTGAAGGAGAAATAAAATACTTTACAGACAAGCAAATGCTGAGTGATTTTGTCACCACCAGGCCTGCCCTAAAAGAGCTCCTGAAGGAAGCACTAAACATGGAAAGGAACAACCGGTACCAGCCCCTGCAAAAACATGCCAAATTGTAAAGACCATCAAGGCTAGGAAGAAACTGCATCAACTAACGAGCAAAATAACCAACTAACATCATAATGACAGGATCAGATTCACACATAACAATATTAACTTTAAATGTAAATGGGCTAAATGCTCCAATTAAAAGACACAGACTGGCAAACTGGATAAGGAGTCAAGACCCATCAGTGTGCTGTATTCAGGAAACCCATCTCACGTGCAGAGACACACATAGACTCAAAATGAAATTTGAAATCTTAAAAAATCTGTTTTGAGGGTACAAAAGAAGATTTCTTTTTTTCTTTTCTTTTTTTTTTTTTTTTTTTTTTTAGAGATGAAGTCTTGCTCTTGTCCCCCAGGCTGGAGTGCGATGGCACAATCTTGGCTCACTGCAACCTCTGCCTCCCAGATTCCAGCAATTCTCCTGCCTCAGCCTCCCGAGTAGCTGGGATTACAGGTGCCCACCACCACGCCCGGCTGATTTTTTGTATTTTTAGTAGAGGCGGAGTTTCACCATGTTGGCCAGGCTGGTCTCGAACTCCTGACCTCAGGTGATCTGCCCTCCTCGGCCTCCCAAAGTGCTGGGATTACACACATGAGCCACCACGCCTGGCCAAGAGCAGATTTCTTATATGCATATATTGTGTAGTGGCATAAAGTCTGGGGTTTTAGTGTACCCCTCACTGGAATAGTGAACATTGTATCCAATAGATAAGACAGGTTATCTTATTGGGAAAAAGAAGACTGAAAATGCAGAGTGTAACCTTAATCCTTAATGAAGCAGATTTTTTTTGAAAACAAAAACAGAAACAAAACAGCCTCCATTATAAAGTGTATTATTTTCTGAATGAAGCAGTCCCTGCTTTCTTCCTCTCTCCCGCAGATAAGAGGATGCTCCTTGTGCTTTAAAAATTATTCTAAAATTTGTAATGCTTTAATCAATGTTTGCCTAACTGAACTGATGTAAAGATTAAAAAATGAAAGTTTGGGAACTTTGTGAATAGGTTATGGGAAACACATGTGATAGGTAGGTATATAATATAATAGTTTATTTTACTTAAGATACTCTCTTCCTGTATTATAACTGCCTTTTATGACTGAAATTCCTACCTTAAATGTATTGATATGTAGGAATATATTTATACTCAAATTTTCATGTTTATAAACAGTGGTGCTTCTATGGAAGTCTTGGCAGTAAGATTAGAGAGTGGAGGTACAAGAAATGTGGGCTAATAGACCCTAAGAAGATTGAGAGAATTGTCAAGCCCAGCTCCAGACACTTGTTAGGCCCATGAGGAGTATTTTTTTGTCAGCCAAATTTGAGAAACTCCCTTCTTGAAATCTGCCTCAGAACTGTCCACAATGACAAACGCTCCTGCAATCCAGAGGCCAAGGCTTAGCCTAATTGAATGTTAAGCAGCTGAAAGAGTTTGAAACCAGAAAAACAGTGTACATAGTGGAAACCCTGATGAGCCCGTCATTGTGGTGGTCTCCTGTGGTGGCAATGATAATAATAATAATTTATTTAAAATAGCCAAGGTAGAGACAAAAGTCTTTGTGTATTCAAGCCAAACAACTCAGATGAATGGCATCCCCCAGACTAACTTCTGAGTAAACCATACTGTGATAACATAAAGCCCATCTGTGTCAGGAATATTGGGAGGTGCCATTAGGCTGGAGAACCTCCATATATTCTTTTTTTTTTTTTTTTTTTTCAGACAGAGTCTTGCTCTGTCCCCCAGGCTGGAGTGCAGTGGTGTGATCTTGGCTCACTGCAAGCTCCGCTTCCCGGGTTCACGCCATTCTCCTGCCTCAGCCTCCCGAGTAGCTGGGACTACAGGCGCCTGCCACCACGCCTGGCTAATTTTTTGTATTTTTAGTAGAGACGGGGTTTCACCGTGTTAGCCAGGATGGTCTCGATCTCCTGACCTCGTGATCCGCCTGCCTCGGCCTCCCGAAGTGCTGGGATTACAGGCTTGAGCCACCGCGCCCGGCCCATATATTCATATATTGTCCACAGCCTCCTTTTGGGGTCCGGTTGTCTAGATGGGATGACTCTAGATGACATGTATGCAGGGTGGATTCTAAACCAGAGGTAGAGCAGCGTTAGTGTCTGCTTTTTTTTTTTTTTTTTTTTTAATCTTTTGGTACCTAATTTCCAAAGCCACTCAAAATGACAAATATAAGTGATCTGATTATTATACCAGACGCATATAAACAGTTTCTATTTCCTTACAAAGTTTTTCTGGCTCTCAAATGTAATCGCTGTTTTGTTTTTTCTGTTGCTGTTTGTTGTTTTAAAGAATCAGAACAAGAACTTCCCTTATTTTAAAATAAGCTATTAGTCTCAAACTTTGGGCACGTCACAGTGTCCCGAATTAGATTGTATTTAATTCAAGACCAAAATTAAATTGATTTAAAATAGGAAAAAAAAAAAACAAAAAACCATCCTTTAGATCATGACATGGTCCTGTCTGCCCACCACTTGGTTTGAAGTAGTTCTTAGCTGTAAACAACAGAATCCAGTCTCCTGATTGAATGTAGAAAGAAATTTGTGAAAGCATGCCAGACAGATCCCAGAGTCTGTGAAGGGGCAGAGACCAAGCTTGAATGCCACACTGCAGGAATAAGGAAGGAAGGAGACCAAACTGCTCTTTGGAATGTTTCTAGCAGACAAGCCACTGCTGCTGTGACACGGGTCCTGATTATGCCTGGAACTAGGCATCAGATTCTCCACTAAAACTGCCCCAGAAAAGCCAGAAGCCTCTGCCACCACATTTACCAGGAGGTCAGTCTCACTACACTGCCCACCATTGTTCAGTTTCCATTCCTGTCTTGCATGCGTGCTTCTGACTAAATCACATGGCTGTATCCAGTTGCAAGGGATTCTGGGAGAGGTAGTTTGGGAGTGTTTATCTCAGGAAGATGAGACTTGCAATACAGAAGCCATGAAAGAAAAAGGAGAGGTTAAACAGATTTTTGGTCCGTTAAAAATAGTAAGATCAAGCATTTCTTGAGGGGGTACTGTGCACAGACAATGGAACTAGACTCAAGGATTCCACATATGAGGAAATATGATCTGAGACCTGGTCCTTGGAGGTGTGGAATCTTACTGTGTAAAGTAAGTGGTTACCCACCCAAGGCAGCCCTTATGCGGGCCAAGTAAGCAGTCAGAGAAGAGATGAGACTGCAGTTCAGAGCCATGTGCCACCTCAGTGAGCTAGGGCATCAGATGTGATTGATGAAGACTTGGGACCAGATGCTTTGTCCCTGAAAGGCACAGACGCCATCTACAAAGCAGAGGAGACATGGATGGAGATGGTGGCCCTCCCCTAGCATGGCTCAGGGTGTATGGGGTCAGAAAGAAGGATCGCAACCCCAGGGCAGGGTCTAAGGTTCCACTCCAGCCACATGGTAGAGGGCCCGAGTGTGCAGGAACGTACTTACCATGGAGTGGTGTTTCTTTAGGGATCAGCGAGGGGAGAGGGAGGCCGTGGGATGGGGAGAGAACACACACAGAGTCATGACCATGAGCATGTGGGAGAGGACAGGAGCCCAAAGTAGCCTGCATTTCAGACAGCGGCATAAGGAGGACAGGTTGTAAGACTGTGCCAGGCCGAATTACGAATTATAAACAAGACCCCTCTAGCTGTTTAAGCAGCAAGGATTTTTTTAAAAAAAAAAAAAAAAAAAAAGAAGGAGTTAGCTTTTGAATCCCTGGAAGAGCCAAAGAGTCAGTTTGGAGTCTGTGCAGGACCCATGCCCAGAACCCGAGCCTCTGTTGCTGTTACTGCTGCTGCAAGACAACCTTGCAGCCCAGAAAGTGGAGTCTGGAAGGTGCTGTGGTCCTTCCTCCCATTGCTCTGTATAGGAACACTTCTTTGTGGGTGCCTTTGTCAAAGCCCGTGTTCCAGCTCCCAGGGAAGCCTGACCAAATGAGTTCTGCCTTCTCCCATGGGGAAGCAGGACAAATAATTGTGGAAAAAGGTTGTTCAAGGATCCAGGTACCCACTTTCATAATAAATGTCCTCCACAGAGGAACGGTGTGAGCTGGCTCTTGTGCCTGCCTAGGGAACAGTGACATTGGACTTGGCTTCATATACCCTGACCAGGAAGCAGCACCTCCTACAGCCATGGACAGCCTCCAGGGTCCCAGACACCCTTCCGCATAATTGGACCTGGAGGAAAACTGATTTCCGAAAATATGAAAAATTCACTCATCCTGAGTTATGAAAATGACTGACAATGCCACGGTGGCTCATGCCTGTAATCCCAGGCTGAGGCGGGTGGATCACCTGAGGTCGGGAGTTTGAGAACAGCCTGGCCAAAGTGGTAAAACCCCATCTCTACTAAAAATACAAAAATTAGCCGGGAGTAGTGGCGCATGTCTGTAATCCTAGCTACTCAGGAGGCAGAGACACGAGAATCACTTGAACCCAGGAGGTGGAGGTCACATTGAGCCGAGATTGTGCCACTGCACTCCAGCCAGGGCAACAGAGTGAGACTCCAACTCAAAAAAACAAAAAAAAAAAAAAAAAAAAAAGACTGGCAATGCTTATAGTGCTTATAGGCTACCTTCCCAGAGGTACTGCAATTTAATAGAAAACAATGCTTTAAGTAAAAGGGATAAGTTACTACTAATTGGCCCATTTTGGGTATCAGGCAGCCGGTGGAACAAATATTTGCTAGTTGGTGGGAGGAGAAGCTGTGGCGAACACTTCAGATTGCCCGCCCGACACCTGGTCTTCCTTGCTTCACTATTGACAGTATTCCAATTTGGTGGGAGGGGAACAGCAATGTAGTGTTTAAAAATAGTCACTCCCTTGCAGCCCAGGTGGTCAGGTGACCCAGTTTTGGCTTTTGGGGTATAAGCAAAAGTCTACTGGGAGGGATTTCTATGGAAGCTATTATTTTGTTGATGAAAAGAGGCAGACTCAACTGGCCCATTACTTTTCTTAATAGACTTTTTAGAGCAGTTTTAGATTCATAGCAAAATTGAGCAGAAGGTACAGAGACTTCCATTATATCCCCTGTCCCCACACACATACAACCTCTCCCACTATCAGCATCCCCTACCACAGTGGAACATCTGTCACAGTCAACGAACCTACATGGACATGTCATTATCACCCAGATTCCACAGTGTTTACATTAGGGTTCACTCACAGTGTTGTCTTTTTCATGGGCTTGGACAAGTGTGTGACACATACCCACCACTGTAGTACCTTACAGAAGAGTTTCACTGCCTATGTCAGTCAGTTTTCCTTGCTATAAAGGAATCCCTGAAGCTGGGTAATTTATAAAGAAAAGAGGTTTACTTTGGCTCACAGTTCTGCAAGCTGTACAGGAAGTACGGAGCTGGCCTCTGCTTCTGGTGAGGGCCTCAGGAAATTTCCACTCATGATGGACAGTGAAAGGGAGCAAGGGAGTTAACATGGTGAGAACGAGCAAGAGGGAGAGAAGGGGGAAGTCCCAGACTCCTTTAAACAACTAGATCTCTGTGAACTGAGCAAGAACTCACTTATCACCAAGGGGCTGCTGCTAAGCCATTCATAAGGGATGCACCCCCATGATTCAATCAGCTCCCACCAGGCCTCACCTCCAACATTGGGAATCACATTTCAACATGAGATTTAGAAGGGACAAACATCCAACCATATCACTGCCTGAAAAATCCTCTGTGTTCCGCCTATTCATCCATCCCTCTCTCCCCTAACTCCTGGTAACCACTGATATTTCTACTGACTCCACAGTTACTCCTTTTTCAGAATGTCGTCATATAGTTGGAATCATAGCCTTTTCAGATTGGCTTCTTTCACGTAGCAATATGCACTTGTTTCCTTCACCTTTTCATGGCCTAACATCTCATTCCTTTCTAGCACTGAATAATATTCCACAGTCTGGTTGTACCACAGTTTATCCATTCACTTACTGATAGACATCTTGGTTGCTTCCAAGTTTTGGCGATTGTATTAGTCTGCTCTCACGCTGCTGATAAAGACATACCCCAAACTGGGTAATACATAAAGGAAAGGAGTTTAATGGACTTACAGTTCCACATGGCCGGGGAAGCCTCACAATCATCGCAGTAGGCAAAGAAGGAGCAAAGTCACATCTTAATGGCAGCAGACAAGAGAGCTTGTGCGGGGGAACTGCACTTTATAAAACCATCAGATCCCGTGAGAATTATTCGCTACCACGAGAACAGTGTGGGGGAAAGTGCCCTCATGATTCAATTATCTCCACCTGGCTCCACCCTTAACATTTGGGGATTATTACAATTCAAGGTGAGCTTTGGGTGGAGACACAGCCAAACCATATCAGCAATGATGAATTAAGCTGCTATAAATATCTGTGGCTGGTGTCTGTGTGGACGGAAGTCTTCATCTCATAGGGTAAGCACCAAGGAGTGTGATTGCTGGATCGTGGCCAGTCATTTGTGCACTTTGCCTATTGCCCTTCTTTCTGCCTGCAACTCAGCGGCAATGCCCAGAGGAGGAGAAGCCATCCTGCCACCCCAGGCTGAGACACCCCACGCTAAGGAAGGAGGAGCTGGAAGCCAGAGAGGACTGGTCCATGGTGGCTTCCTTGAGCAGCTACACCAGCCCTTAAACTGTCTGTACCAGATTTTTTGTTACACTCAAAAACCAGATCCCTTTTGGGTTATGCTACTGTGATTTGGTTTTTGTTTCATCCAAGCTTAGTCCTAACTGGTATGGAAACCATCTTGATGTTCCTAAAATCACTTCAGATTGGCACCTTGTGGGCAACAGGCTTGGTTCTTAAAATATTGTCAGCCTAGGAATGACTGTGGAGGTACCCCCTTTTTTAAATTCTCGATTTGAATTCATCTGAATCTTGAATATTTTGTCTTTCGTTTAAAGTAGATATCCCCCCTTCCCCAAGTGAATCTCAAAGAAAAGAGAAAATGCGTTGCCAGTGTTTGAGAGCTAGACCCCTTCCTTCCTCATTAAATCCCCAGTTGGGAATGTAAAAGCACCATCTGCATTTCAGTACCTGCTGGGCAGAAGATGTGCATTCCGAGCAGAGAATCCATTTGCTTTTATGAGAGAGGTTTTTTTTTTTCTCCTTCCTGTGAAAGTCCTATTATAAAAACAATTAGTCTCCTTGAAGGATTTTGTTCTGCAAAAGAACTAATTCTCTGCACAGCTGCTCATCCTTAGAAACGGCCTAAGTACCAGAGGGAGGGGGCTCCTGCCACTTCCACAGAATCTGCTTCCAAAGCCAGCACCAGCTCTGCTGAAGCAGAAGCTCTTGGGTCCCCCTACACCTCCAGAGTGGTAAGAGCTGTCAGCCACCATGTGTTAATCTGCCCTCCCTGCCAGGCCATTTGGAGGACACTCAGGAGCCTGGGGAGGCAGGAGACAGACAAGACCTTTAACCCATCAGTGGCTGCTCTGTGGTGAAGAGGTCACAGTGGCTCAAATCCAAAGATGAGAAAGGGCTCAAGGATCATGTTGGGAAACAATTCTTTGGGACCCCGAGTACTTCATAGTGTGTACAGCAGCAGCAGCTCTTGATTAAAAAGGGCCCATTCCAACATCTTTATTTTCGTAGAGGTATGCAGTTTGATTGAGGAGGTTTGATTTAGGAAAGATAGACATGAAACAGATTATTTTCCCAGTATACCATTATGCTTTGCCACATTCAACTTTTCTGCTGGGTACCAGGCTTCCTTAAGAACACTTCAGCCCCATTTAATAGCTTTTCGATAATTGTCTGTTATTTAGATAGTAAATAACTGGCTGGGCACAGTGGCTCATTCCTGTAATCTCAACAATTTAGGAGGCCAAGGTGGGAGGACCACTTGAGCCCAAGAATTCATGACCAGCCTGGGCAACATAGCAAGAGACTATGTCTCTACAAAAAGAATACTAAAAATAAAAAGAATTAGTTCGGTGTGGTGGCATGAGCCTGTAGTCCCAGCTACTCAGTAGGCTGAGGCAGGAGGATCACTTGAGGTCAGGAGGTTGAGGATACAGGGAGCTGTGACTGTACAACTGCACTCCAGCCTGGGCAATGCAGTGAGACCCTATCTCAAAAAAAAAAAAAAAAGATTAAGTCTTAGTCTTGTCCATTTTTAAATCTCAATCCTATTTGACTCACATGATTCCCCACCACCTATCTCAACTTAGGGGTGGCAAGTGGAAAAAGCACCAATTGGTATATTTTTCTGATTCTTGTGGTTAAGTCTTCCCCAATATGGTGGGTTTCCAAAGGTGATGTCACTCAACACAGAGTTGGGAAGGAAGAGATGGGCACAATGAGCTCCTGCCAGCTAATAACACCAGAAGAGCACTGTGTGGAGGGCATGGAGGGACATGGCCTCCCATGCCCTTCCCTGGGCCTGCTCCTCTGGTGTTGGGGCAGGGAGTGTCAGAGGCATGTGAACCAGAGCAACTCCATCTTGAACAGGAGCTGGGTAAAATGAGGCTGAAACCTACTGGGCTGCATTCCCAGATGGTTAAGGCATTCTAAGTCACAGGATGAGACAGGAGGATGGCACAAAATACAGGTCATAAATACCTTGCTAACAAAACAGGTTGCAGTAAAGAATCCAGCTAAAACCCACCAAGACCAAGATGGCCACAAGAGTGACCTCTGGTCATCCTCACTACTACACCCCAACCAGCACCATGACAGTTTACGAATGCCATGGCAACATCCAGAAGTTACCCTATGTGGTCTAAAAAGAGGAGGCATGAATAATCCACCCCTTGTTTAACGTATCACCAAGAAATAACCATAAAAATGGCCAATCAGCAGGCCTCAGCTCTGCTCTGCCTATGAAGGAGCCATTCTTTATTCTTTTACTTTCTTAAAAAACTCACTTTCACTTGACTCTATGGACCCACCCTGAATTATTTCTTGCGTGAGATCTAAGAACCCTCTCTTGGGGTCTGGATCAAGACCCCTTTCCTATAACAGGAGGGCAATAAGAAGGCCAAAGACATTTCCAGACTGAGCAATTACATGATGGTGGGACTGCTGATCCTAGCAGTTCCAAGCCACCACCCTTTGATTCAGCCAGTGTCACCTTAGCTCATTAGTGATTGTGCAATTATTTGACATGTTATTGCATTCTGCCTTTATTTAAAAAAAAAGAAAAGAAAACTACTGGAAAGTAATAATTAAAAGGTCTTCTGTGGAAGATCATTTCCACAGAATGATCTTCCAAATGATCTTCACCAATATTGATGCTGGGAGCTTTTTCTTGGCCATCATTCAGCGATTGTTTTTCCTCTGCTCCCCTGTGATAACATCCCTCTCCCTGAGCAATGTGCATGACTCTTACCCACTGGGTGGGGAGGCAAGCTGCGGGGCAGGGAGTAATGCTTCAAAGACATTCTCATGGTTCTGTGGCCATAGGAAGCACAGGCATTGTAAGTTTCATGTGCTTGGAAAATGTGACATGCCAAAACTGGCCAGTGAAGATTCACTTCAAATCAGATGTCTTAAACACTTAATCAGATACACAGCAAGGCTGTGTATTTTGTCAATGTTTATTATTGATATAAACTCTTAAGGGAAGGGATGTATACTTCTTTAAGATAATGTAATGACTCGCTCTCTCTGCTCAGCCCTAGGCAGGCTTAATGAGGAAATACTAGGAACATTCCCATGTAGGTCAGAAACAAAATGTCGAGACTGTCTACCTCCGCCCCCTTCAATTATTTAACATCATTCTTGGGTACTAGCCAATGCAATCAGTAGAAAGAAACTGAAGAATAAAAATTGAACAGAAGAAGATACAATTATAATTCTTTGAATTATAAGATTGGTTCACATGACAAAACTAAGAGAGCCAAGTGAAAAACTATTATAAACAAAAAGAATTCAGTAAGGGAGTTGGCTACCATTTTAATGTATAGAAATCAATAGCCTTTATGTATACAACCAACAAATAATTAGAAGGAAAAGTAGAAGAAATGACCCTATTTACAATGGCAATAATAAAAAAAACCCCTAGGAATAAGCTTAACCAAAAATTTACAAGATATGTTTAAATTACCACTTAAATCACCAACAATTCAAAGAATTTATCCTATAGTCACGCGCACATATGAGAAATAACACCTACATCGAAGCCTTGTTTATAATAGGAAAATTCAAGACAGGAAAAAGGACCTGGAGAAAATGAAAAGCCTACTATGTTCTTAGATAGGAAGTCTCTGCGTCATAAAGACATCATCAGTTCTCCTTAAGTTGGTCAACACATTTAACATGGTTCCAAGTAAATTCCAATTGGAACTTTTTTTTTCTTTTTTTTTGAGATGGAGTCTCGCTCTGTTGCCCAGGCTGGAGTGCAGTGGCACCATCTAGGCTCACTGCAAGCTCCGCCTCCCGGGTTCACACCATTCTCCTGCCTCGGCCTCCCGAGTAGCTGGGACTACAGGCGCCCCACACCACGCCCGGCTAATTTTTTGTATTTTTAGTAGAGACGGGGTTTCATCGTGTTAGCCAGGATGGTCTCAATCTCCTGACCTTGTGATCCGCCCGCCTTGGCCTCCCAAAGTGCTGGGATTACAGGCGTGAGCCACCATGCCTGGCCTCCAATTGGAACTTTTTAAGTGAACAAGTTGATTCTAAAGTTTCTGTGGAAAAACAAATAAGAATAGCCAGGAAAATAATGAAGTGGAACTGTCCCCACCAGGTATTTAAACATAAAGCTACTAAACAGTGTGATTCTAATACATAAACAACAGACCAAAGACACTGAACTGAAATAAAATCAGATACATGGAGGAAATTATTATATAATAATAAAGATAGAATTTTAAATCAATGTGGAAAAGATAATGTTGGATTAACTGGATGGTCATCTGAAACAAAAAATAGAGCCAAACGTCATATCTTACACCAAAATAAACTACAAGTGGTACAAATATTTAAATGTAAAATTTAAAATGAAACCATAAAAGCAGAAGAAATCACAGGAGAATTTTTTTAACCCAGAGCAAGGAAGGCCCAAGTATGACACAAAAAACCCAAAACCAAGAAGAAAAAGCAGATAAATTCTGTGATATAAAATTTAAGATTTTAGTATTTTCAAGACAAGAATCATCACAAGTAAAGTCAAATCCACATGACAACTTTGGGAGAGGGGCAATAGGGGAGCACATGTAATTCTTGATCTGCAGTCAAATGCTCTACCCCAAACCATACCCCCAGGCCCGAGCACATGTAATTCATCTCTCAAACAAACGACTCATTTTTCTAATATACAAAGAACTCCTACAAACCAATAACAAAAAATGATAGAGTAAAAGAAAAATAGGCAGCCCACAGATAAACAAAACAATGAAACATGAAAAGGTGCCCAATTGCAGAGGAAATGAATGTTGCTAATCAGCGGACCGTAAAATTGGCAAGAGCCCAACGCAATCAGAAGTGTCCTTAAAAGTGGCAGAAGGAGGAAGAAGAGAGTGAGAGATGCGGCAATGAAAGCAGAGTCAGAGAGATGCATGTATAATGAAAACAATGCACGTGAAAAACCACACTTAGATGCCATTTTTTATCTTTCAGACTGGAAAAGATCAGAAGGGTTTTTTTTGTTGCTGTTTTTCTTATTTTTTGAGACAGAGTTTCGCTCATGTTGTGTGGCTCATGCCTGTAATCCTAACACTTTGGGAGACCAAGGCGGATGGATCGCCTGAGGTCAGGAGTTCGAGACCAGCCTGGCCAACATAGTGAAACCCCGTCTCTACTAAAAATACAAAAAATTAGCCGGGCGTGGTGGTAGGTGCCTGTAATCCCAGCTACTGGGGAGGATGAGGCAGGAGAATCGCTTGAACCTAAGAGGCAGAGGTTGCAGTGAGATCAAAAGTTCTAAGATGGACTTTGTTGGTAAGGATGTAAGGAAGGAAGCACTGTCACACACTACAGGTCAAAATGTACAACCTCTGTGGATGCCAGCTTAGCAATATCTAGTAAAAGTCACAAGTACCCTTTATGTATCAATTCCAATTCAAGGAATTTATTCTATAGGCATACTTGTACACAGGAGAAATGATGCATGCATTTAAGCATTATTTATACTAAGAAAAATCACATATGGACAAAATGTCCATTAATAGGGTACTAGCTATATGCAGCTGTAAAAAAGAATAAGAAAGATTTTTATGAAGAGAAACAATTTCTTGCATTTTTAAGGGAAAAAAGACCATAACACACATGCATATGTAGTAAAAAATTTAAATGTAAATATGAATATGATCATGTATATCCATAGTTGTTTTCATAAAGAGAACTGAAACACAAGAAACCAGTACTCTTGGTTGCCTTGGGTTAATAGAACTAGGTGCTGGGGACAGAGCTTTGACACAGAGTCTTTTCAATGTATATTATTTTGTGCCTTTCAAGTTTTGCAACCTTATGAATACCTTTTCTAAAAATAAATTAAAAATTGTGCCTAAAAGAGAATAACTATTTGGGATTTTGCTATTTTGAGCCCTCTAAAATCAGAGCATCTCCTCTGCCCATAGATCTCCTAAGTCTGCTCTTTCATTTTCTCACAGTCAACCTTTTAGCAAGTTTTCAGGAACATTTTGTATGAAGAAGGAACAGCCTGCCCATCAGTGTCGCAGAGCTTAGTCTCATTTCAAAATACAGACATCTCCCACTTACATGGAGCAATTTCCCGTGGATCTTCACTAGAGGTGGATTTACTGAGAAAGACCTCTCACATGCACAGACTTTTTCTTGTGGTCAGATACTTTGGTAAATTTGCAAAAGTAAGACATTTTAACCATGAGTTGTTAACACTCATATCTCTTTTAATTCCCCTTCATTCACTTCCCCTAACTGGAATGCAGTGAGTCTGCAAGGCTTTTAGGGATCCCACTAAGGGGGAGTTAAGCTGAGGCTTCTCTTAATTTGGGCCTAGGAGACACACTTCTGCATCCTTTTGCAGTCTTTTCCATGCATAGTTAAATCGTGGTTGGGGTCACAGTGCTAAGAATGGCTTCCAGGAGAGCCCGTCAGGCTGTGCACTCAGCTTCCCCTGTGAAGATGCAGCACAGGGGAGTCACACTGGCCTCAGGGAGTATCCTCTGGCACCATTACCGGGCATTGCAAACACTTGGGTGGTGGAAGAGAAACAAGGTTCGAAATGTCTAAGACCAGAAGCTTGTCTGGGGAAAATCCTTCCAATCCTAACACATGTAAAACTGTGAGCAGATTCAGTTCTGTTAAAGAAAAAACAAAAGCCCACAGTTGAGATATACCCCAAGTCCAGTGGCCCATAACCATGCAACCAAAACATAAGTCATTCCGATTTCCTTGAAACACTAATTCTAATCATAAACACAACATGTGAATTTTACATCCTTGTCAATATGTTTCAGTGAAACGAAACTAATCAGCTACGGACAAATCAGTTTAAGCAGCTCTGTTTGCCCTAAATAAAGGTAATGTATAACAGCAAATCACAAATAAAGGTCAAAATACATCCTTCCTATGCTTTACAAACTGTATTGTAACTGTTCTAAGGCAAGCTTCTTTTTTTTTTTTTTTTTTTGAGACAGAGTCTTGCTCTGTTGCCCAGGTTGGAGTATAGTGGTGCAATCTTGGCTCACTGCCACCTCCGCCTCTTGGGTTCAAGAGATTCTCCTGCCTCGGCCTCCCGAGTAGCTGAGATTACAGGCATGTGCCACCATGCCTGGCTAATTTTTGTATATTTAGTAGAGACGTTTCACCACGTTGGCCAGGCTGGTCTCGAACTCCTGACCTCAGGTGATCTGCCCGCCTTGGCCTCCCAAAGCGCCGGAATTATAGGCATGAGCCACCACGCTCAGCCAAGGCAAACTTCTTACTACTTGGTTTGAAGTCTCCTGGATCAAGATCTATACTTTTTGTATGACAATAAACTTTAAAATTTTTTCTAACTTGATCTAATTTTATTTTAGACAGTTCTCCACAGATGCCAAGTCAAACTAGAAGTTTTCTCATTAGGAATATACTCAGTAATAAAATATATACAAATATAAACATACCATGCATTTGTTTTCCTATGGGAATTACATGGAAGATAATTCATTAGAATTCCGTTGTCTGTAACACATAAACCTATAGCTAATAATACAAATAGTTTGTACTTCAGTAGATGAAGTCACATATTTTATACATCCTGACTGTCAATTAAAATTTTTTTTGGTTAACCATGCTAGAGGAAAGTCTGAATTATCTTTCTAATCTCTCTACAGAAAAGAATATTACAAAATTATCGTTATAAAAAAATGGATAACGCTGGGTCTGGTGGCTCACACCTGTAATCCCAGCACTTTGGGAGGTTGAGGAGGGTAGATCACTGGAGGTCAGGAGTTTGAGACCAATAGCGAAAACCCATCTCTACCAAAAATACCAAAAAAATTAGCCAGACATGGTGGTGCACACCTGTAGTCCCAGCTACTCAGGGAGGCTGAGGCAGGAGAATCGCTTGAACCCAGGAGGTGGAGGTTGCAGTGAGTCGAGATTGTGCCATTACACTCCAGCCTGGGGGACAGAGCAAAACTCCATCTCAAAAAAAAAAAAAAAAGAAAAGGAAAGGAAAAGAAAGAAAGAAAATAAAATTTAAATTTAAAATGGATAACAAGTATGCAGCCAAAAAATTGAAGCTAAAAGTATTAGGGAAGTTTGTCAGGTACTTAGCTTATTAAAATATCAGGTTTTTCTGGATTTTGTGTATTATGCTACTTCTCAGATATTTCCAATCTGTAATTTGTTGTGATTTCTTTTCTTATTCTAAGTATTTATTTTCCTATCTAATTTGTTTTAATATTTTCTATTCTTTTTTCTATAAAGTACACGCCAAATTATTTAAACTTCAGGCCCCACAAAACTTGAACCCATACCAGGTATTCACTATCAATTTAAAATTTGAACTTGTCAATCTCCCACATAAAACTTAGAACTAACAGAGCAGGGTGATTTTTATATTATACAGGGTTTTTTATACTAAAGACACTGACATCCAGATCAGCCCAGTAACCTGAGCCAATGAAAACTCTGGAAACAAAGCCCTTTCTCTAAATCCCCCATTAACTCCCCTTTAAACCGTTGTCTCTCTGGGGTATGGAAAACAAAAATAGGTTTTTCCCAAAAATCTTCCTAAGCCTCAGTCTGCTAATCCTCAAGTGCTGTCATTCTCCCAACATGCTCAAGGCCTCAGTGAACTTCTCATTTTACATCTTAAAAGTGGAGAATTAATTATAAGACTTCATTCACTCAGTGATGGAACCTTTGCGGAGTGACACACTTTGCAATCTCATTTGGAGGGCTTCAAATTAACCCAGCATGTGCCACACAGCTCCTGAATTCTCAAGGCTGCATAACTGCCGTGCTGCTTTGGGTTTCATTACATGGGAGGCTTTTCCACCTGCTGGCTATGTCGCAAAACCCAATCTGCCCTAGCGGGGCTTTTTTTGTTCACTTATTGAAAGTTTGGTTTTTTAGCTATAAGCTGAAATCTGCATGAAAACCTCAACAGACAATAATAGTAGAGGTTGGCCAGGTGCGGTGGCTCATGCCTGTAATCCCAGCACTTTGGGAGGCTGAGGCGGGTGGATCACCTGAGGTCAGGAGTTTGAGACCAGCCTGATCAATATGGTGAAACCCCATCTCTATTAAAAATACAAAAATTAGCCAGGCGTGGTGGCATGTGCCTGTAATCCCAGTTACTCGGGAGGCTGACACAGGAGACTTGCTTGAACCAGGGAGGCGGAGGTTGCAGTGAGCCGAGCCGAGATTGCACCACTGCACTCCAGCCTGGGCGACAGAGTGGTACTCTGTCTCAAAAAAATAAAAAATAATAGTAGAGGTTAGTGTTGTTCTGTGCATTTGGAGAAAAAAGTTCCCCTTATATTCCTGGCAACTACAGGAATGCATGGTTCAACTCTCCCTTGCAGAGAGAACTTGTTGCAGGCAGCATAGCTGGCTGTCAGCTGCCGTCCCTTCGGGATGAAAGCAGCTCACACAAGGCCATGCTCTCCCTGGGCTGCTCCCAGACAATGACTGGGCACAGTGGGATTTTAGAGCCAGGACATTCCTGCCCAATGCAGGATCCTCTAACAAGCAGTCTTTGCTCTGGGGCTCCCCATTGCTACCCAAGACTTTCTCACAGCTGCAAACTCTCAAGCTCTTCCTACCCAATCTTTTCTCCTTCCCTTTCTCCTCTCCCAGGTGTCAGGCCAGTATTACAGTCTGATGGCTCTCTGCACCTCCTCCTGCTCCTTCTTTCCTTTGTCATCCCAGATACTTCCCCCAGTGACTCTCTTGCACATCTAACTTCATCTTAGCATATGCGTCTCTGAGGACTCAAACTGATACACCACCTTAGAACTGTTGAATTATGTGAGTAAAAGGGAAAAAAATTAATGCTACCATTTTTTCCAAAGAAAGACAGAAAATAATATTTATGGAGCATCTACTCTGTCAGGTATTGCTGGGCATTTTAAAATACATTGTCTCATTCAAGTCATAAATGAGAGCATTTTTTTTTTTTTTTTTTTTTTTTTTTTGAGATAGACTCTTGCTCTGTCACCCAGGCTGGAGTGCAAGTGGCGCAATCTTGGCTCACTGCAACCTCCGCCTCCTGGGTTCAAGCAAGTCTCGTGCCTCAGGCTACCCAAGTAGCTGGGACTACAGGAGTGCACCACCATGCCTGGCTAATTTTTGTAATTTTAGTAGAGAGGGGATTTCACCATGTTGGCCAGGCTGGTCTGGAACTCCTGACCTCAAGTGATCTGCCCACCTCAGACTCCCAAAGTGCTGGGATTACAGGCATGAGCCACTGTGCCTGGCCAATGAGACGATTCTTATCCCTAGGATTTTAAAAATACAGGTGAAATTCTGGTTGACAAAGTGACTGTGGATGCCCTGGGTATTTACAGAGTTGCCAGCCTGACTTAGCTTTCTAGAGAAATTCTAGATTTGAAGTCAAGAGGCAGTTTACATACAGTTTTCCTGAGCTTAGGGGAAGGGCTAATAAATACATTATTTTGTAGGTTGCATGGAAGGAAAACTATTACCTTTAGTGATCTTATATCCTTCCTTCACTCTAGCCCCTCTCAGATGAGAAATCTGCCAGGCATTCTTCCCTCATTGACTGTCCACTGCTCTGGTTCTGAGAATTCTCTGCCAAAGTCCAGACTGAGCCTGAATCTATGTGGCGGAGTCTGTCTTTCCACTGTAGTGTCAAATCTGACAGCAAAAGTTGGATCAAATTGTGGCTGTAGAATATCATGGAATGTTTAAAGCAATGTTTGCAACAACATTTATTTGGAACTGCCTAGCCTTTCTAATTATAAAAAGAATATAAAATCAAAAGAGTAAAAATATGGCTTAAAATGTTGGGTAGCTATATTAATAATGATAGCACCAACTGCTAGAACATCTGCTGACATCTCACTGCTTCCACCCGGCAGAAGCTTGTTTCTTGATTTTGTGAAGCCCCATGGTGGTGGTGGCAGGGCAGATGGTGAGGTCCTGGGCCACATGCAGTCATTCAGAAACCCGGATCCACAGAGGCTCTGCCATCTTCAATACATGGCATTTGCAAGATTGCCTTGGGTGTCAACATCCATGTTGTATAGGAGGAGAAGGGAGAGAAGAGCCTGCTTCTGCTTTGCTGCTCACATTACAGCCATTGATAGGAACCAGCCACACAGCCACACTTAGGTGCAAGGGTGGCTGGGCAAGAATGTATCATGATGTGTGAGGGACAGTGGCCATCTCTGCCAAGCTGGCAATGCCACCTAGGGTGGCCACAATCTCAATTTGCTCAGAATTCTCCAGTTTGAGCACTGAAAGCCCCATGTCCTGGGAAATCCCCTCAGTCCCAGGCAAACTGGGACAGTTGTTATCCCATTAGTCAAAAATGAATTAACAATTTAAAATCATAATTTTTGGACAAAATTGGTTTTACATGAAATCAAGCATTTTGCAGATGATACAAAAACCTGACTAAGTGATTAGAAAATTTTAAGAATTTATGAAAACAATGACCAGCAAGTAAAAGAGACACAACTGGCTGAAAGTAAATTGGAAATAAAATATTATAAAAACAAAAACCTCCAAAGCTGTTAAAAATCTTCAATATGTGAGTACACATGGACACAAGGAGTGGAACAACAGACACCAGGACTTCCTTGAGGGTGGAGCTGGGAGGAGGGTGAGGATGGAAAAACTCTTCATCGGGTGCTATGCTCACTACCTGGGTGACAAAATCATTTGCACACCAAACCCCAGTGATTCGCAATTTGCCCATGTAACAAGCCTGCACATATACCCCCTGAACCTAAAATAAAAGTTGGAAGAGGCTGGGCATGGTGGCTCACGCCTGTAATCCCAGCACTTTGGGAGGCCAAGGCGGGCGGATCAAGAGGTCAGGAGATCAAGATCATCCTGATTAACACGATGAAACCCCATCTCTACTAAAAATACAAAAAATTAGCCGAGCGTGGTGGCGGGCACCTGTAGTCCCAGCTACTTGGGAGGCTGAGGCAGGAGAATGTCATGAACCCAGGAGGCAGAGCTTGCAGTAAGCTGGAGTGCACACACTGCACTCCAGCCTGGGAGCCAGAGCGAGACTCCATCTCAAAAAGAAAAAAAAGTTGGAAGAAAAAAATCTTCAATATGAGAGAAAATGAGCAAAAATGCTTAATAACACACAAAAAATATTGCTGAATTGCTCACCTAGTAAAATAAAATCATCACTATCCGAAAAAAAAAGGTACTATTCACTTTCACCAAGTCAATGTGTTAGTTTATTTTTTATGTTTTTGTTTTTGTTTTCTTTTTTAACATTTTATTATTATTATACTTTAAGTTTTAGGGTACAGGTGCACAATGTGCAGGTTTGTAACATATGTATATACATGTGCCATGTTGGTGTGCTGCACCCATTAACTGGTCACTTAGCATTAGGTATATCTCCTAATGCTATCCCTCCCCGCTCCCCCCACCCCACAACAGTCCCCAGAGTGTGATGTTCCCCTTCCTGTGTCCATGCGTTCTCATTGTTCAATTCCCACCTATGAGTGAGAACATGTGGTGTTTGGTTTGCAGTCCTTGCGATAGTTTGCTGAGAATGATGGTTTCCAGTTTCATCCATGTCCCTACAAAGGACATGAACTCATCATTTTTTATGGCTGCATCATATTCCATGGTGTATATGCGCCACATTTTCTTAATCCAGTCTCTCATTGATGGACATTTGGGTTGGTTCCAAGTCTTTGCGATTGTGAATAGTGCCGCAATAAACATATGTGTGCATGTGTCTTTATAGCAGCATGATTTATAATCCTTTGGTATATACCCAGTAATGGGATGGCTGGGCCAAATGGTGTTTCTAGTTCTAGATCCCTGAGGAATTGCCACACTGACTTCCACAATGGTTGAACTAGTTTACAGTCCCACCAACAGTGTAAAAGTGTTCTTATTTCTCCACATCCTCTCCAGCACCTGTTGTTTCCTGACTTTTTAATGATCGCCATTCTAACTGGTATGAGATGGTAGCTCATTGTGGTTTTGATTTGCATTTCTCTGATGGCCAGTGATGATGAGCATTTTTTCATGTGTTTTTTGGCTTCATAAACGTCTTCTTTTGAGAAGTGTCTGTTCATATCCTTTGCCCACTTTTTGATGGGGTTGTTTTTTTCTTGTAAATTTGTTTGAGTTCATTGTAGATTCTGGATTTAGCCCTTTGTCAGATGAGTAGGTTGCAAAAATTTTCTCATATTCTGTAGGTTGCCTGTTCACTCTGATGGTAGTTTCTTTTGCTGTGCAGAAGTTGTTTAGTTTAATTAGATCCTATTTGTCAATTTTGGCTTTTGTTTCCATTGCTTTTGGTGTTTTAGACATGAAGTCCTTGCCCATGCCTATGTACTGAATGGTATTGCTAGGTTTTCTTCTAGGGTTTTTATGGTTTTAGGTCTAACATTTAACATTTAGGTCTAACATTTAACATTTAGGTCTAACATTTAAATGGCATGTTTCAGCCAGTGTTTCCACCCATTAGTTTGATGCCACCTCACCCATTTGTTTGCTAACACTCAGCCCTGCTCTGTGTTAATCAGGAGTGGGTCCTGATTCTCTGAGAAGCCCTCTCAAACCAATCCACCCGCAGGTAATTACTACCTTACCTCCTCCCCAGCTCTTTTTTGTTTTAACATCTTTAGTCAGCTTTGCTTCTTGAGGTCTCGTTCTCCTCACCTGCATGATCATTTCTCTCAAGCACAAAGGCAAAGTGTTTCCTTGGGGTGTACTCTCCGCCCCCACCCTCCAAAATGTCTCATTCCAAAAAGCAACACAAAGCAAAGAAAGTCTGAGATCTAGTTCCCACATTCTCCCCAGAAGAGATGCTTCACTGAATACCCTGCTTCCCCCAACCCCCTACACACACACACACACACACACATACACACACACACACACATCAGAATTAATCTCTCCCTCCCACATGCTTATACTTCCTTTGGGCTTCCTCTGTGAGTGCCTTTCCTGGGCTGCTGGGAGCATGTGACTTCCCCTTTGCTACTCCTGAACTCCTTAAGGAATTCCACGTTGCACCTTACCCCTCTCAGGAGCTCAAAATGCATTCCATTGTGTTGAAGTTTGACTTGAAAATGTTAGATGAGGACAGGATCCACAAACTTTAGTCTCATGATAAAATAAAATTATCTAGGGAGGCTGGAACAGCTATAGCATTTGCATTTAAACAATTTGGCAATTTCTGTGAGAAATTTGAGCTCTAGAAAGCCACATGGACAAATCCATAAATTCTGGCTCTCAGCTTCAGCTGTTGGGAACCGTAAAATTTTCATTCTTGTTCGTGGCCTTTCAGTTTTAGAGCACTGACTCCAGCTAAATTTCCCGGGCACTGGGGTTTATTTGCTTAGGTCATTGCTGATTTAAAGAAAGTGAGTGGGGCTGAACCAGCTTTTGCTTTTCACAGCTGTGAATCACAGCTGTGAATCCCCGGGGTGCTGAAATAACAGTACGGTGCACTAATCCAATCTGTGCTTTTCCTGGGGGCTGTCATTACTGCAAAATGAGGTGAGCTGGGTGGATGAAAAGCTCCAAGGTGGCTACAACGCTGTACAGTTAGAAGTGATGCAAAACCATGTCCAGGGCTTAATGAAGGGTTGTGATCAGAGGAGAAGGTAGCCAGGGACCCAGGGGCTATTCTACTATAGCCACTATATGTACTATACATACACACACACACACACACACACACACACATATATATATATGCTATAACCTCTATACATACTAATATACCTACTATATACAGTGGTATGTGTATATATCAATAATTACTTTGGCTACTACTGTAGTTACTCCCTGCTGTACTGTCAATCTGTCCAGCGTTCGGCTCCCCTATTCCCACCACACTGGCCTCTTTCAGCACCTTGAGTGTGTCATGCTGGCTCCCAAGTCAAATCATATAGACAGGCCCCCTTCTTAAAGCCCACCTCACCATGATGGAAGACAAGCCCCTCTTACAATACCAGATGCCATAGTGATCGCTGGAGTGGTATATCCATTACCAGCCCTTTTTGGTATATCAATGAATCTCACTGTTGTTGACTGAATTGTGTCCCTCCAAAATTCATATGTCACCCTCAGCACCTCAAAGTATGACTGTATTTGGAGACAGAGCCTTTAAAGAGGTGATGAAGTGAAAATGAGGTCATTAGGCTGGGCCCTAATCCAACATGACCAGTATCCTTATAAGAAGAGGATATTAGGACAAGAGACAGGTACAGGGGAAAGACCATGTGAGGACCCATTGAGAAGATAGTCATCAAAAAGCCAGGGAGAGGGGCCTCAGAAGAGACCAACCCTGCTGATCAACCCACCTTGATCTTGGACTTCTAGCCTCCAGAACTGTGAGAAAATAAATTTCTGTTGTTTAAACCACCCCATCTATGGTATTTTGTTATGGCAGCCCAAGCCGACTAAGTAAGACGCTCATACAACATGAAACAGAATCCTCTCAAGACCTCTACTTGCACACAACATTCCATGGCCTCAACTTCTTACACTTGGCTCCACTGGGCTGAGGAACACTCCGCTGTTCTACCTTGGGCCAGCTAATTGGCCCAGGCAGATAATCCAGACTGGTTAATCTCCGGTACCTGGCAGCTCACTTCTGTACAGTGACCAAATATTAAGAGGTAGGGGTTAATTGAGGCTCCCGTAATCCATGCTGACTGCCTGTCTCTGTGTCTACATGGTACCAAAGGTTAAAAAGTATTAAGAACCTTAACCATGAACTTGAGGTTCCAGGGTTACAGACTTGATGCCCAATCCTATCCTCAAACATAATACTTGCTTTCATCCCTGGAGCCAACTCGTGGATCTGAAGTTTCTCAAAGAGAAAAGCTTGTCATAAGACTGGTCAGCTGTCTGATATCAAGGCCTTTTATGGGGATCAATCAATGACTATTCATCAGTTACCCCTGGCACTGTGGGAATTTCAAGGAAATATTATACTTGGCTCCTGTCCTCAACATGGTGACTGTATAGTTGGGATTGATGTGGTTTAAGATCTTCAAAAGTTAAACAAAAATAAAGGAGCTGAGTAACTAAGCAAAGGTCAGAACTGATGCCTGATTCTGTCTCTTATTAGCTGTGTGATCTAAGCAAATTCTTCAACCTCTGAGTCTCAGGGGCCTTCCTTGGCCCAGTGAGGATAAGAGAATCTTCCTCACAGGGTTATTGTGAGAATGAAACAAAACACCATACATAAGAAGTACCCAGGGCAGAAATGGTGGCTCACACCTGTAATCCCAGTGCTTTGGGAAGCTGAGGTGGAGCATCACTTGAGGCCAGGAGTTCAAGATCAGCCTGGGCAACATAGCAAGACTCCATATCTACAAAATAATTTTTAAATATAGCATGGTATGGTTATGAGTCCCTGTAGTCTCAGCTACTCAGGAGGCCCAAGGGGAAGAATCCCTTGAACCCAAGAGTTCAAGGTTACAGTGAGCTATGATTGCACTACTGCATTCCAGCCTGGGTGACAGATCAACACCCTGTCTCTAAGAAAAAAAAAAAAGAAAGAAAAAGTTTTCAACTAAGTGCTTGGCACCTAGTAAGTGCTTCATTTAAAAAAAGAAGAAAATCAACAAGTGCAGGCCATGTATGCAACAGCAGTGAGTGGGAGATGGTCACAGGACCTTGTTCTAGTGTTCACCCAGTATTTACTGAGCACTTAGTATGTGCTGGAAACCTGGCTCTGTGTTGGAAACACAAGAAAGACCTGGTTACAAGCTGCTCCCAGTCTGGTGGAGGCAGGCAGGTAAACAAGAAATAAGAGATCAGTACTGAGTAGCACTTGGGGTTTGTATAATCCTGACTCATCAGGCCATTCACTGAAGAGGCTAAAATGAGCTCATGAGGCCGGGGATCATTTTGACACACATGCTCAGCAGGGTTTACTGAGGTTCCTACCTCACTTTGCAAATCGGTGTTTTGTCTATAATGGCACCTTAGGGGTCTAGTCTGGGCAAGGGTAAGACCTGAATTCAGGTGGGGATACATTGTAGTTTTCTGTGGTCCATCTGGATTGAGGTAGGGTCCCAAGCAGACCCAAGGGATTTCAGGAGTCATAGTCTAGCTCCTTGACAAGGGCTAGTGTACTAGTTGGTGTCCTCCAAACAGAACCAATAGGAGATTATCTATCTATCTATCTATCATCTATCTATCTATCATCTATCTATCTATCTATCATCATCTATCTATCTACACAAACACACACGCACACACACACACCTATTGAGAGAGCGAAATTAAGAGATTTATTATAAGCTACTGGCTCACACGATTATGGAGGCTAAGTCACAAGATCTGCTGTCTGCAAGCTGGAGACCCAGGAAAGCCAGCGGTGTCGTTTGAAGGTCTGAGAATGGGAGAGCTGATGATATAGATTTTGGTCAAAATCTGAAGACCTGAGAAACAGAAGCACCGCGGGCTGGAGATCAATGTCCTAGCCCAAGCAGTCAGATAAAGAGCAACTTCAACCTTCCTCCATCTTTTTATGATTCAGGCTCATTGGATGATACACGCCCACGTTGAGGAGGGCCATCTGCTTTATACAGTTCAACAGTTCCAATGCTAATCCCTCCTGGAGATGCCCTCACAGACACGCAGAAAGAATGTTGAACCAGGTATCTGGACATCTCATACCCCAGGCAAGCTGACACACAAACTTAACCATCACAGCTAGGTAAACTGTCATCACTTAGACCAAGCACAGCCAGAATCCAGGGATAGTCACTGGTCTCAGAATGGGGCCTGTACCTGAGACGGAAGCATCAGAAACCCTAGGAACAAGGAGATTGTAACAGGAGGAGGGGAGGCATTAAAGACAGTTGTAGTTACGCTTAGTGGAGAATTTATTCTATGCCAAGTTCTTTCTAGGAGTCATCTTCCCTGAGCCTCACAGCAACCTTAAGGGGTAAGTCTTTATTACCCCTGTTTTACAGAGGAATCAGAGGCTTGGAGAAGTTAGGAAGCAATCCAAGATCTCATAGCTAGAGAGATCAGCAACCCAGCCCAGGTCTGACTCTGAAGTTCACATCTTTAACCTCTCCACCCCACTGCCTACAGACGAGGCCCCTGGCATTCAGCAAACAAGGGCTCAGGCCAGCAACACTCTCAGGATAACAATAGCAAGACTGACTCCATTTCTTACCCATGGTGGGAGATAGATTCTTCCTGTATTTACTGACCTGATCAGCACTGGCTTCTGAGCCAGGGAGGCAGAGTTCATAGGTGCCTTGCTTCAGTTACTTCTGTTGAGGAGGGCCGGGGGAGATGGTCGTTAAGACCTAACAGCAATAACAGGTAAGAAGTGAAAAATTCAGGGCCTACATTTCCTCCATTCAAATCTATAAAATAAACATTTGAATGGCAAACTGTATTTTCTACTTCCTACCTGGATGCTCTGATAAACAAACTCTAAATTATCTTCTTTTTCTCATGTTTAGGAGTTTTCCAGTGCTTCACTATCATTCTGATCATTCTTAGTGATATGGTGAACTCTGAGTAGAAATGGCTTATGTTTCTTCCTGCATGTCATCCATCCATGTAGATTTCATGAGGAGTTTTAGCTGGAAGAAGCAAGCCAGAGAATGCATCTTGTAGTACCAGTCACTAGAAATGTTTATTTCATAAGGAGAAGTGTTTTGATGTTCACACCTATGAAACCAGTTGAAGTGGGCTTCCCACCAGAGGACGGCCAACAACGACCAACACAGTAGATGCGAGGATGTCCCATATCCAGAAACCAGATCTAGCCCCTATCTTTGGTACCAGAGGGAGGGACCCAGGCATTTTTAGGGCCTGTCCAAGCCCCAGCAAGAAGGAAATCAAGGCTTAGGCCATGCTGGGGTTTCAGGCACAGGGACAGGGCATGAGTATAGATACAGCCAGCCCATAGCGGCACTGGAGTCAATCAATGGCCAGTGCAGGGCAGCATGGCAGGAGTCAACACCCAATTCCAGAGATAAGACAGCAGATCTGCAGCAGAGTCTGGATGGCATGGAGTAAGCCAGGTGTGCCTGGAACAATGGCCGGAGGAGACAGGTGCATGGGCCAGGCTTTTTACAGCAACACCCTCACTCCCCGCATGAGGCTCCAGGCTGGAGGAGAGAGGCCTGTGAGGAATGCCCCCTTGTTTACACACATCCCAAAGCAGCTCCCTGGCTCTGCCAGCAGGGCTGGACATCTCCAAACAGGGTGATAACTCCTTGAATTC
This sequence comes from Hylobates moloch, assembly GCF_009828535.3. Lineage (NCBI taxonomy): Eukaryota > Metazoa > Chordata > Mammalia > Primates > Hylobatidae > Hylobates > Hylobates moloch. The sequence goes on from NW_026652279.1 coordinate 112,987,948, forward strand.
ATTTCCTAGGGCTACCATAGCACAGTACCACACACTGGGTGGCTTAGAACAACAGAAAGCTACTGTCTTCACAGTTTTGGAGGCCAGAAGTCCAAGTTCAAGGCATAGATGGGGTTCATTCCTCCTGAGGGCTGTAAAGGAAGGTCTGTTCCTTGCCGCTTTCCTAACTGCGGCTGCTTTGCGGCAATCCTTGGTGTTCCTTGGCTGGTAGAGACATCGCTCCACCTCTGCCTTCATCTTCTCGTGGCCTTCCCCCATGTGCTGTCCCTGAGTTTTCCCTTCTTATGAGGACACCAGCCATATGCGATTAGGGTCAGCCCCAGTGACCTCTTCTTAACTTGACCACATCTGCAAAGACCCTATTTCCAAATAAGGGCACATATGGAGGTGCGAGGGGTTAGGACCTCAACATGTCTTTTCATGGGGGGCAATATAGTTTAACCCATAACACCCCTCTTTACCATGCCTTTGAGCAATTGGTGTTCCTCAAACCCAGCTCCCATTAGGTATTAAAAAATACCCATGTCTCTACCCTCTCCCCAGATTCTGACTCAGTTGAGCTGGGATGGGGCCCAGCTATCAGTAGTTTCTAAAAGTTCCTCCAGGGGACCCAAAAGTGTGGCAGGTTTGTGCACCTCCATCCTAGGGGTGAAACAAGGTGAGCAGCCAGAGACGGCAGGGCAGAGTCACCAGCAGGAGAACTGAGCCCATGCTGGCAGGAGCTAGCAGCCTTGGGGAGAGCACTTGGATTAAAATCATCAGCTTTTTGGAGCAATATTAAATGATGGCTCTCAGTGTCTTGGGATGAGGGAGTCCAGGGCTTTTGGGCTTTTGAATCACTAAATTAAAAAGGCATAACTAATCTTTCTCTCCATGAAGATCCATTTGCCTGGGCCAACCCTGAGGAGAGTCCTGGTGTTTTTAGAGCATACAATTGCCTGCCAAGCCAAAAAGCCAAGAGTTTCAAGTCAAGCTGAATATTACAGAGAAGACTGAGGCTGGCTAACCTTGCCGCAAGGTGAAACAGGAGATCACAGCCATATGTCATCCAAGCAAGAGAAAAAGCAATGAAAATCTACACTCATGTGGCAAACTCTTTCAACAGTCAGAGGCCTGATTGTGTGCCAGTCAAAATAATTTTGCTCTATTTTTAAACACTGTTGACATGAAAACTGAATTAATAGAGGCTCAAATTTGAAGGGAGAAAAAGGCACCAAAATCCATAATAAACTGACAAGCTAATTAATGTATCTGAACAGAGGAAGGAAACCATAGAAACAGATTGGAAATCATGTGGATTTCATTCATATGAGAGAGAAAGCAATTGAAATATTCTTGTGCAAATTAATTAAATTTATAATGCACCCAGAATGCAAGTTGTTCTAGCTCCCTCCTGAGTCCTGTGGGAGAGGCTTAACATTGCCTCCTGACCAATAAGAATGTCTAAAATGCATTCTGACAATGTTTTAGAAGAAAGAAAAGACACACATGCAATTGGATCACTGTCATTGAGCCTCCTTGGGTCTGAGCTTACAAGGCCCTCAAATTCAGGTCCCAGTGGAGTCTAGTCACACTGACTGAGGGGTAGGCACTGTGGTGAGGATCAGGCCCACCCTGGCCTTTTCTTTCTCCCTATGCCCGCCATCCCAAGCTCCAGCCTGGGCAGGCTCATATTATACCCTGGGAATAACCAGGCCCCAGGGATGCTAAAGCCAGGATGTCTAGCCCATGTCAGAGCAGGTGGGTGGCAGAAGACTTTAGCTCCCCTTCCATTATACCCCAGAGGCAGCTGCCAGCCTGGCTCATGCTGAAAGCCACCCCCATGTCCAAGCCGAGATGGGCAGGTGGTTTTAGAAGAACCACAAATTTTATAAGACCAGGAACGTAGACGTAATTTGGTTAAATCAACTTTTAGACAAGATTGTTCCAGAAGTACCTGAAATTAGCTTTAAAAGAGATATTATTTTTGTTTTACAAATTCACCTTGGCTGGTGAGTATTAGTTAATATTATTTTGGTTACAAATAACAAAAACCCACTTGATGATGGAAAAAAGAATTTTTTGGAAGCAAAAGCTCAGAGAATTCGAAGGAGAGTTGAATAACGGGTTCAGAAAGGAATCCGTGACAGCTTGGGGCCCAAAGTAGGAGACTCAGGTGCTTTGCCCACTCCCAGCCTTTGGGTTTCTTACTTCTAATCTAAGAGAGAAAAGCCTATAAGGCAGTGGGCCAAGTGCTCTGTCTTGGCCAACTATCTAGGCCAGGGTTGCTGTGTAACAAGGTACAAATCTGGCTACCAGGGCCTGCCCCTGTGGATCTGGGCAGGCAATGGAAGGGCCTTTGCAGCTACCTCAACTGCTGTCTACCAGCCAGTAGGGGCTGGGAAAAAGCTGAGCGTGCCATATGCATTTATGCACTTGGTCATGCCTGAGTTCTTCTCTGCCTGGTAGAGAAGGTATGCCCTGGTGTGCCCTTGCCATATGCATTTATGCACTTGGTCATGCCTGAGTTCTTCTCTGCCTGGTAGAGAAGGTGTGCCTGGTGTGCCCTCGCCTCCCCACCCCCTGCCAATCCTTCGCAGCAACTCCTGGGTGAACCCTGGTCCTGTCCCTCCGAGTCACAACCGAGCAATTCTCCTTGAGGCTCCCACAGGCCTTGCTTCTGCCCCTCCTGAGCACTAAGGACAGCCCTGTCTCAGCCTTCTACATGCTTTCCTGCAGGCTGTCCTGTCCCTTTAGATTTATCCCCAATCTGGTCTCCACCTGCTCCATCCCACATGCAGCTCTGACGAGGCCACTCTACAGATCAGACACTTGAGGGATGGGATGCACTTTCCCTCTAAGGAAATAAGAACCCTCTCCAACCAAGCCCCTGCCTTGTCTAACATCCCCTCCCCTCCTGGAAACCTTTTCTGCCCAGCACTCGCTCTGCTGACATTAGGCACCCCTGCTCTAGGGCCCCAGGCATGGCTCCAACAGCACACTCACCACATGATAGAAATTCAGTCTCCCTCCCGCTCAGACTTGACGCTACATATGATTGCTTGATTTTTAAAAATCACTTGCACCTAGCCTAAGGCCTTCATGCCAAATCTATGCTGAAAAAGTAATAATTTTGGATGAATGGATGAATGAATTAATATATGCATGAGTGAATTAATATTTTTTGTTATAGTTAACTGATTTCAGCCTCTCTTCTCCACAAAGATGCTAAGTTTTCCAGATCAGACATGGTGTCCAAGTCAAATTCATTTTCAGTTTATACATACTAAGGAGTCCAGCAGTGCTTGTTCCTGTTGCCTTTCCACACGACTCCCTTTGTTGTGCCTTCAGCCCTGCAGCACTCCATAAATATTAGATGAAAGGATACTCTTCTGAGATTCTGTGACTGGTGCAGATGTGGCTTGTGTCCTTGAGGACTAGGTCTGGGCTGGGAGCCCTTGCCTAATGCCAGATAGAAACAGCCTACGTGCTAGTATTAAAACTCCACAGTCATTCAGCTGGAGATTTTCCCTTAAGTCACAGTCATAGGTTCAGGAAATCCTTGATCACAACTTACCCAGGGAGGTGTTCAAATGTTCCCTCCCTTACCCCATACAGAGCAAGAGCTGAGACTCAGGAGTCAGGGAACCAGGCCAGTCTCACCCTCCCCAGGACTTTGTCCACACCTCCAGTTACTGTTCTCATCACACCTGTCCTTTCCCTGCCATAACAGTAATTACATTGCTCTCCACATTATGATTCGTGTGCTGACTATATGCCCACAGGACGGTGACTCCCTGTGCAGACAGGGACTATGCGTATCCTCTTCCCTGACAACTCTCAGCACCTAGCACCATGCCTGGCACATGGAGATGCTCCGTAAATATTTATTTAATAAACAAAAGAAGGAAGGAAAGACAGAAAGGTACAATGTGGGCAGAGGATGGACAGACCAATGGAGAGAGAGAGGGGCAGAGAGAAGGCAGGAGAGAAGGAAATTTTTCTTACCTCAGTTTCCTCATCTGTGAAAATGAGCCAACAATTCCTGTCTCCCAGGGTTGCTGGGATGATTAAATACATTGACTATTTTCTCCTTCTTCTGTCTTCCTGTAACCTTTGTACGCACTATAATTACAAAACTTAACAGAGATATTTGTTTGCATGTCTGTCTCCCTGTTAAACTGTGAGCTTCTCTAGAGCAGGGACTGTTTCTTCTTTCACCCGGGTAAGCCCTGCATCAGCTGCTGGCACCTGGCACACAGCAAGCTCTCAGCACCACCTGTGTGCTTCCTGCCCTCTCAGGAGTACTGAGGCCTGCCATGCACTCGCCACAGGGGACCTGGCTGAGGCAGCCAACCCAGATGTCCACCCAGCACCCACCATCCCACCGTGCCTCCACCAGCCCAGCTCCGTAGCCTCAGCTGCCTCCCTTAATGAGCAGAGATGAACTGAATACCCTGCCCAGGCCTGCAGAGGGGAGCGCAATGGGAGAAACAAAATGTGAGACCAGTGGGGAATCAGAACAATGCTGCTGTTGTGGTAAGAACAAAGTGCCAGGACTCATGGGCCCACCTGCTATTTTGCATAAATTTGCATCCCAGATTCAGTGAGTTCTTCTCAAGCTTATTGTGTGGTCAAAGCTCCCCTCACTGGTGGGCATGGCCAGCCTCACTCTCACCCCAGGATTTCAGACCAGAGGGCCCTGTCGCTACCTCCAGGGCTTGGCTCACTCAGCCCTGACGCCCGGTGCTATGGCCGTGGCCATCCCTAGTGGGTGGAGGACCTCCTAGAACCGGCAGTGGGTTACGTTTCTCCAGGAGATTTACCTTCCTATTGATGGCAGGTTTTGCCCTTGTTCAAACAAGTTTGCATTCCCAGCTTTTACAATAAGTAACAGCAGGCTTCAGGGGCATGGAGAAGGATCTGGAGGTTTCAGAAACTGAGATTCACCACCTTTACCATCCCTTGCTATGATGGTTAACTTTATGTGCCAACTTTGCTGGACCATACGGTGCCCAGATAGTTGGTCAGACATTTATTCTAAGTGTGTCTGTGAAGGTGTTTTTGGATGAAATGAACATTTGAATTGGTTGATTATGGAAAGCAGATTGCCCTCCCGCATGTGGGTGGCCCTCCTCTCCTTTGGAAATCCTGAATAGAATAAAAGGTTGAGTAGGAGGGAACTTCATCCTGAGTGCCTCGAGCTGGGACACTGAGACACTGGTGGTTTTCTGCCTTTGGACTCAAACTAAAACGTTGGCTCTTTTTGATCTCAAGACTGACAGCCTTCAGACTGGAACTGCACCATTGGCTCTCCTTGGTCTCTAGCTGGCTGAGTGCAGGTTTTGGGACTTCTCAGCCTACATAAACATATGAGCCAATTCCTTCTCTCTCTCTCTCTCTCTCTCTGTCTCTCTCTCTCTCTCTCTAGCTCTCACTCTCTCTTCTGTGCTGTGTGTGTGTGTGCGCGTGGGTTGATTCTGTTTCTATGGAGAGCCACCTGTAATACACTTGGTGGGGAGAACATAGTGTGGTCATGGACAACAGGCTCAGGCCTGCCCTCCTGCCTTTATGCACCCTCCTGAGGGTGCCACCACCCCACTGCCATCAGAGTCAGTGCTAGAGCACAGACACATGAATACCTTTGCACACACATACTTGTCCCCAGCCCTTCCCCCTCAACTCAAATTTCTTTCTTCCTCTGAAAGAGATACCTTCCCAACAATACCCAACAAATATCACTGGATGAGGGGAATTTTAAGGACTTTTGGTTTTTCTCCTTTATATTGTTCTATTTTGTTAAAATATCTTTCTTTTTTTATGATGTTTGTTTGTTTGTTTGTTGAACAGAATCTCACTGTGTCACCCAGGCTGGAGTGCAGTGATGCGATTTTGACTCACGGCAACCTCTGCCTCCTGGGTTCAAGCGATTCTTGTGCCTCAGGCTCACGAGTGTCTGGGACTACAGGCATGTGGCACTATGCCCAGCTAATGTTTGTATTTTTGGTAGAGATGGGGGTTTCTCCATATTGGCCAGGCTGGTCTCAAACTCCTGGCCTCAAGTGATTCCTCCACCTCGGCCTCCCAAAGTGTTGGGATTACAGGCATGAGCCACTGTGCCCGGCCAAAAATATTTTTCAAATGACCATAAGGAACATTTACCTGACAGGATCGTTATAAAGATTAAATGAGATAATGCTTGTAAAAGGCTTTGCACAGCATTTCTCAATAAAAATAGGCTTTAGAAACCTAACTAAAAATAATAATACAGTTATGCACTGCACAATAACATTTCAGTCAATGACAGACCACATACATGACAGTGGTCCCATGTATAATGGAGTTGAAACATTCCCAGCACCCAGTGATGTCATAGCCATCATAACATGTAGTAATGCTGGTGTAAGCCAATCTGCTGTGCTGCCAGTCATATAAAAGTATAGCACATGCAATTATGAACAGTACGTAATACTTGATAATAAATTACTCTGTTTCTAGTTTATGTATTTACTATACTATACCTTTAATCCTTATTTTAGAGTGTACTCCTTCTGCTCATGAAAAAAAAAGTTAGCCGGGCATAGTGGCCCAAGCCTATAGTCCCAGCTAGTCATGAGGCAGGAAGATCACTTGAGCCCAGGAAATGGAGGCCAGTTTGGGCAATCTGGACAAGATGCTGTCTCTACAAAAAGAAAACGTTTTTAAAACTTTTTTAAAGACTGTAAAACAGCCTTTGTCAGGTCCTTGAGGAGGTATCCAGAGGAAGGCATTGTTATGTTAGGAGGTGACAGTTCCATGCATGTTATGGCCCCTGAAGACCTTCCAGTGGGACCAGAAGTGGAGATGGAAGACAGTGATAGTGAAGATCCTGACCCTGTGTTAGCCAAGGCTAATTGCAGGTGTTTATATCTTAGTTTTTAACAAAAAAATTTAAAGAGTAAAAAAAAATTTTAAATAGAAAAAAGCATATAGAATAAGGACATAAAGAAAGAAAATATGTTTGCACAGCTCTACAATGTATTTGTGTTTTAAACTAAGTGTTATTGCAAAAGAGTCAAAAGTAAAACAAAATTTAAGTTCATATAGTCAAAAAATTACAGGAAGCTAAGGTTAATTTATTATTGAAGATAGAAAAATATTTTCTAAATGTGGTGTAGCCTACGGGTACAATGTTTATAAAGTCTACAGTAGTGTACAGTAATGTCTTAGGCCATCACATTCATTCGCCACGCACTCACTGACTCACCCAGAGTAACTTCCAGCTCTGCAAGCTCCATGCATGGTAAGTGCCTTATACAGGTGTGCCATTTTAAAATCTTTTATACTGTGTTTTTACTATGCCTTTTCTATGTTTAGATTTGTTGAGGTACACAACTACTTCCCGTTGGGTTACAATTGTGTACAGCATTCTGTATAGTAGCATGCTGTTCAGGTTTGTAGCCTAGGAGCAATAGGCTATACCATCTAGCCTGGGTGTAGAGTAGGCTCTACCATCTAGGTTTGTGTAAGTGCACTTTGTGAAGTTTGGACAACAATGAAATTGCCTAACAGTGCATTTCTCAGAACCTATCCTTGTTGTTAAAGTGATGCATGATAGTATATGTTTAAAGAACTTCAGGATTTACAAAGTACTTTCATATACATTATTTGACTTAAACACAAACTTGAGGCACACGTATTATTTCTGGTTTACAGATTAGGAAACTGAGGCCCAAAGGCATTAAAATGACTGGGCCCAGGCAATTCAGCAAGTAGCAATGTGGCAGGGTTGGGATTAAGTTGTGGGACATGATGGGGCTCCTGCTCACTACTTGACTTGCGGGGCCCCAGAGCAAACCCTCTGCTCACAGGGTCTTAGCTCCTGCTGCCTTAGTGGCACTGCAGCTCACACCTGCGTCTCTCTGAAAAAGAAGCCCAGCATTCTCTGGCACTTATCCTTGACTCTGGGCTCCAGTTAACTCCTGAGTTTAGAAACCAGGCATTAGTCCTCTAATTCCCACAAGCCCCTCCCATTCTGTGGAATCTGGATAAACCCCAGGCCTGAGAGATGCAGGAGGGTGGCACCTTCCCCAGTGTGATTGGCAGGACACAGAGCCCCAGGGCTAGCGTGGGACAGGAGGCTGCCTCTGGCAGGCAGGCAGGCAGGCATCTCACAGCTGCCCCACCTGGCTGCTGGGCCAGTCCCGCTGAGCCTGGGATAAGGAGCCACGAGTCCCCACTTTACTATGAATTCACCCAGGGCAAAGCTTCCTAAGTCTTTATTTTTTCTTATTCGTATAATGGTTCAATATCTGCTGTTTTCTTATCTCATAGGGAAAAAGACTTTGAGTAAAAACTAAGATCTATGTGATACTGTAAACTCCTTGGCATGGAGAGTGGGATGATGAAGTGTCTGTTAAAAAGGCTACTGTCCCTTTCTTTGATTGATTCATTCATTTGTTCAACAACTATGTATTAAGCACCTTCCATATGCCAGACTCTATTCTTAGAACTGGGAATAGAGCTATGAACAAGAAAAATCTCCCCCCATCCTCATGGAGTAGAATGTCCAGAAAATTCAAACCCTAAGCCACCAACAGTACAGTCAGAGCTCCATTATTCTTCTGAGTATTTTCTACAGCATTTTTCAATGGAATGTTCCCAAATGAAAGCAGTGCTACCCTGCTTCTAGGATGACAAGCCTAGTGTATTGGAAAATACAAACTAATCTCAATACACATTGAAACAAACAATAGGCACCAAGGGTAATTCACTGTCTAGTCTGTGATATGCAAAGTGAATTTTTGTAAAGGATATCTCATCCTGCATTTTAACAGGCATAAATAAAAACCTGTTTGCTGTGCTTAAAACTGGTAAACAAGCTTTTCCACCAAAAACATTCTTTTGCTTATAAACATGTTTTTCTCAAAAGTAGTTAAAATTATAAACATGTTTACCCCATTCCCAATAAACATATGGCTACCTCCTTCAAAAGTGATAAACAGCTCTACCCCAAAGTCATAAACATGTTTTAGACTGTACAGAAAATTTATGGCATAAATTGGTAAATTGTGATATAACTTGGAAACCACATATACAGCCAATGATGTAATGGCTTAGGTCATTTTGGAGTACAACCAATATGGTAGACCCAACCACAGACCATTAAATTATGAGGCAAGTCCAGAGTTCCCAGGCTCTGCAGTTAACACAGAGACCCGCTGCCAGACTGTGTGAGTGTTGATGACCCCCTACATCTTCCCGGTGTGTCCTGAGCTGGCTGCAGTTCACCACATGCCACCCATAAGGGACTCTGCTCTGGGGAAGATGGAGACCAAGATCTCTGCCAGTGGAGACCACTGGATGCATCAACCGAGAGTGAGTGGCAGCCAACGTCAAGGGGGAGATGGGCCAGTCCCTGACAGGTGGCACATGCCTTCCCCACTCGGCCCCCTCTTGCTGGCTCGCAGGTGCCCTTTAGCTTGTTGAAGGAAATAAATAACTGAACCCTGTTTATTTATTTATTTTTTATTTTATTTTATTTTTTTTTTTGAGGCAGAGTCTCACTCTGTCACCCAGGCTGGAGTGCAGTGGCGCGATCTCGGCTCACTGCAAGCTCCACCTCCCGGGTTCACGCCATTCTCCTGCCTCAGCCTCTCCGAGTAGCTGGGACTACAGGCGCCCGCCACCACACCAGGCTAATTTTTTGTATTTTTAGTAGAGATGGGGTTTCACCATGGTCTCGATCTCCTGACCTCGTGATCTGCCCGCCTTGGTCTCCCAAAGTGCTGGGATTACAAGCGTGAGCCACCGTGCCCGGCCTAACTAAACCCTGTTTAAACTAGGTGGTGTTTTTGTGTCTGATGGTCCCCACTCGTTGACATTCTTTTCAAAATCTTTTTTATTTTTTATTTTTAGAGATGGGGTCTTGTTCAGTAGCAGACTGGAGTGCAGTGGCACAATCATAGCTCACTGCAGTAGCGAGCTCCTGGGCTCAGGTGATCCTCCCGCCTAGGCCTCCTGAGTAGTTGGAACTACAGGCGGGCATACCACTCCTTGGCATGCTAAATCTAGGCTCTAGCTTTGAATAAAGGTGTAATTCCTCAGAATAAAAAACCCATTTATACTACTATGTGCATTGCCAATCCCAACAAAGAGGTTCTGGGAAGTCCGCTGTTCTTGAAACTTTCCATTTTTTATAAACAATCAGCTTTGGGCTCTGTTGGAGTGCAGCTGCTCCAAGGTGTGACAGAGTGGGCCCTGAAGGTGGGACATTTTGCCCAAGGTAAGAACCCTGGGAGAGCCGCTGACTTGTCTACCAAGACCTCCATCCCTCATACCCTTGTCTAAGAGGCGAGCAGGACCAACGGTCTTCATCACCTGAAAGGGCAATCCACCAGCCTCCCAGGGAGGCCTCACTGTCTCACTGCCTTCCGTCAGCAACCCAGTTCTGACACCCTGCTTCCCAGTTGGCTTGCTGGGTTCAGAGCACTGGGCACCAAGTCTGCATTTTGGTGTCATTGCTATTCACACAGACATTGTGTCCAGGTTCCTGCATCCAGAAACATTCCAGAACAGTGCCAGCCTTTGTGGTTTCTCTGTGCTGCCTCTCCCACAGCACTCACTTCCCTCCAACCAAACCACATCACCGTCTCTCTTGTGACAAAAATAGAAATAACGAAGTTTAGAAATCTTGATCTCACAGCCTCCCACCTCCTCCCACCTCTGATCTCCTGTGGGGCATGTTCGCAGAATGTGTGCAATTCTGCCTCTGCTTTTTTAATTATCCTCCTTACCTTGTCCCTTAGGCCCTGCTGCACTGTTCCAGGAACAGCCTGGAAAATGGAGATGCAGCTTCCCTGGTACCCCAAAGGTAGAGCACATCACACATCACAGTGCCAGGGGCCCACTTTCATTTGCAAAATGCTTTAAACCCAACTGTTGCTCTCTCCACCTCCTCCTTATCTTATTTCCCTCATTTCCTAACTAAAAAAAAAGGTGGTCATCTTGCTTTATCTTCAACTTGAACTAGAATGGATTGTGTTGATGTATCAACATGGCATCCTGTTCCCAGGCTCTTTCCTGAAATCTGCAGGGTCTGCCAGAGACCACGTGCCCCTCTCCCCCAGCCCTAATCTCTCCCTCAAGCAGAATTTGTTTAAAGCCACTATTGAAAGACTCATGGAATTCCCCCAGCCTTGCTGTCCTCATTCCCACTCATGAACTCCTGTGCAGCTTCATAGTGGCTTGTGATTTGTTTTCTGAGATTGTGGCCTCAATATGACCAGGAACGAATGTTTCTGATGTGTTTGGCTCAGGCCATAGTGTGTGGGAAATGAAAAGGATATACAGGAATAACAGCCAATGCAGTGGCTGACCACAGCCCATGGCATCACCTGGGAGCTCCCTCTCTGGGCTTCGGAGCTTCAGGGCCATGTGGGCATGCTTGTGACCCGTCAGTTTCTCCACTGTGTAATAACTCCACCAGGCGGCTTGCCCACATGCTGCCCAGCGTGTCATCCAGTAGCCAGTGGAGTCCTGTACTTTGTGGGTTCACAGGAGGTCATGGAGTTTTCAGAGCTGAGCCAAAGGGTCCTTATGAAACAGTTCAGGCTACTTCAGGGATGACAGATGTGTTTCTTCTCACACACTAACTTTGACTTATTGGAAGTGGCTCCAGGTGCTACTGAGAAGAATTGCAGGTCACGGCCGAGCTCACTGGGAAGGACTGTTGTAACAAATCAGGGATGCCGTCACTCCTTGGAGAAGGAAAGACACATGCCCTGCGCCTACAGCCCCTGGGCTGGTTTTTCCTACTAACCATGCTTGCCAATTCCTGAAGAGCGAGGCTGGCTTAGCGAGGACCAGCCTCGCCTGTCTTGTTATCCAGCCTAGGTGCTAGGGAGAAAAATAGGGGATAACCCCAACTCTCCTTTTTTTTCTTCACTTTTAAAATCTAACTGTATAAAAGGGGTCAAAGTGCAAATTATACAGAAATATATGAAAAAAATGGGATGGAAAGCAAGACTTGAAGAAACAGAATATACAAACACAGTTTGATGCATTTTTTCCATTTTCAACCTTAGTTACTTTCTGCTGAATTTTCTCTGTTTTTAGGATACTTTCCAAGCTAAATAATAATTGCTTTGAACTCATACCAAGGCCTTATTTGGAGCCAGAAAGTGTTTGAGGCAGAAGTGCTATTCACACTGGTTCACACAAATTCATCAATACCATGATGAGCCCTGAACATGTGTCCCCAGCATTTGTGATGTCCCCAAAACACTTCTGCTATAGTCCTCCAAATTCATATGTTGAAACTTTACAGGAGTTGATTAAGAATTGAGGGCAGAGTCCTCATGAATGGGATTAGTGCCCTTATGAAAGGGCTCAAAGGAACTAGCTAGCCTTTTGTATCTCTTCTGCTATGTGGAAACACCTGGACACAATCATCTATGAGGAATGGGCCCTCACCAGACACCAAATTGGCCAATATCTTGATCTTGGACTTCCCAGCCTCCAGAACTGTGAGCAATACATTTGTTTTGTTTATAAATTACCCAGTTAAAGATAGTTTGTTACAGCAGCAGGAGCAAAGACACCTTCCATCTCTTTGGCTTATTACTTAGTCTCTTACTTCTAGTTCATAGTATATGGCTTCTCACACCACATCTACACTTTAAACTTCTCACAACCACAGATCCACTCTTTCTAATCAGAACCAAAATATGAGAATTTAAAAAATCACCATGCATGCCTTTAACATCTGCCCAACACTTTCTCTGATTTAGTGACATCCACCCTTCAAGACTGTCAACCAACCACCTGTTGATCTTATCACCTAAATTTTTTTGACACTTGGCAGACATTTACCACTTTACATTCTATAAATGTTAATAGAAAAAAGTAATTAATTAAGAGCTGAAAAGACTAGCCACGAACTGGGCAAAAAAATTTTAAACACCACCTACCTGAAAAAGGATTTACATCCAAAATACACAAAGAATGCCTAAAACTCAACAATAAGAAAACAAACAACTCAATTAAAAACTGGACAAAAGATGTGAACAAACATCTAGCCAAAGAAGATATACAGATGGTAAATATGCATACGCAAAGATGTTGCCCCTCATGTCATCTGGGAATTGCAAGTTGAAACAACAAAACACCACTACACACATATTAAAATGGCTAAAATACAAAACACTGACAACACCAAATGGTAGTGAGGATGGGGAACAACAGAAACTCCCATTCATTGCTGGTGGGAATGCAAAAAGGCACAGCCACTTTAGAAGACAGAGGGGCCATTTATTACAAAGCTAAACACAGTCTTACCATAAAGTCAAGCAATTGACTCCTAAGTATTTATCCAATTGAATTGAAAACACAAAAATCTGCACACAAAGTTTCTAGTAGCTTTCTTCATAATTGCCAAAACTTGGAAGCAACCAAAATGTCATTCAACAGGTGAATGAATAAATGAACTATAGTACATCTATATAATAGACTATTACTCAGCGATAAAAAGAAATGAGGTTTCAAGCCTCAAAAACACATGGAAGAAGCTTAAATGCATTTTGCTAAGTGAAAGAGGCCAGTCTGAAAAGACAACATACTGTATGATTCCAACTAAATGACATTCTGGAACAGGCAAAACTATAGAGACAGTAAAAAGGTCAGTGGTTCTCAGGGTTGAGGGAAAGGGAGGAGGGAAGAATTAATGTATGGAGCACAAAGCAATTTTAGGGCAATGAAACCATTCTGTATCTTACTATCATGGTGGACACATGACATTATGTATTTGACAAAAGTCATAGAACTGTACAACAGAGTAAGCCCTAATGTAAACTGTTGACTCTATTTGACAATATATCAATTATAACAAATATACAAAAATGCAATATGTTAATAATTGGGGAAACTGGGGACAGGGAAGGGGGGGTTTATGGGAACTCCATACTTTCTGCTCAATTTTTCTGGAAACCTAAAACTGCTCTTAAAACAGTCTATTAATAATAAAAAGAATATGGCAATAAGAGCACAAAGCATGGAAATTTAGTCAAGAATACACACAAGTTCTTAAATTTTTAAAACTTTAAAATTTTATTAAAATAATCTATGATAGGAGATGATTTTAATAAATGGAAAGACATTCCATAGTCTTGGATGGGATAACTTACTAAGGTGTTAAAATTTTCCAGATTAATCAATAGATTAAATGCCATGATAATCCCATTTTAGTTGGATTTTTTTGAGGCGCTTAATAAACTTACTTTAAAATTGATTTGGAGACTCAATAAAAGTTTTTGAAAGCTAAATCAACTTTTAAAAGGAATAGTAAAGAGTGGAACTTGTCTATTATATAATAAGACACTTTTTGGCCAGGCATGGTGGCTCATGCCTGTAATCCCAGCACTCTGGGAGGCCGAGGCAGGTGGATCACCTGAGGTCAGGAGTTCAAGACCAGCCTGGCCAACATCGTGAAACCCCATCTCTACTAAAAATACAAAAAATTAGCTGGGCATGGTGGCGGGCACCTGTAATCCCAGCTATTTGGGAGGCTGAGGCAGGAGAATTGCTTGAACCCAGGAGGCGGAGGTTGCAGTGAGCTGAGATCATGCCACTGAACTCCAGCCTGAGTGACAGAGCAAGACTCCGTCTCAAAAAAAAAAAAAAAAAGACATATTTTAAAGCCATAGTTATGAAAGCAATGTGGTAAACAGGAATTGAGAGTGGGATGGAGAAGAGAGCTCAGAGCATACCCATGTATATACAGGGATCTAACATATGGGAGAAGGGACACTACACATCAGTGGGAAAGAACAATATAAATATAAATACATGAAAATTAAGGATTTCTCTTCAACAAAAGACATCATGAGGAGAGTAAATAGATAATGGCCAAAAGGGGAGAAAATATTTGCAATATCTAAAATTGGCAAGGGATGTATACTCTATGTGGACTACAAATCAAGAAGAAAACAACAACCACAATATAGAAAAATGGATAAAGAGTATAAATAGGTAATTTCAGAAGAGGAAACAGAAAAGTAACAAGCATATTATGAGACACTCAAAATCATTGGTAACCCGCCAAATCCAAATTAACAGAATGAGATACGACTTTGCATCTATTAAAGTTGAAAAATAAAAGTGATGGGAAATACTTGGCAGAGATGCGGGGTGTTGGCGGGGTGTAGAAGGATGTAGATGTTCCAGAGCGTAGTGTGTAGCTACGTAGTAAAATTAAATATATGCACAGTCTATAACGTCCAAATTCTCTGGTAAACATCCTAGGGAAATTCCCGCACAGTCCACAAGAACTGTCTAAGGGCTGTTTGCGCTGGCGAGGAGTTAAAGGCGACCTGGATGTTCATCACTGGGAGAGCAGATAAAGAAAATGTGGCAGTTGCACACTGTCGAGTATCGCCCAGAAGCTGGAAGCCAGGATCGGGTGCATGCATAGCACCACACAGCTACATCTTAAAAAACGTAGTGTTTACTGAAAAACATTAGGGAACATAACAAAATACATAACATAAAAGCAGGTATGTAAATTTAAAATGCATGCACATAAAACAACAATGTATCTTTTTCAAAGCATATTCCTAAGAGGAAACAAAATGACAAGAGAGGGGTGCTTGCATGGAACAGTGTGACTACGTGGCATGAACTGAGGAGGAGGATTAACTCAACCCTCTGCACCTGAGACAGCAACAACTTATGTTAACATAATAACATAATAGTTAACGTAATAACAAAGTAAGTTATTAAATAACTTAGTTTCTACAAGTTAGATTAAAAACTAGCTCTGAATTCAAGTCTAGAGCCTTTGTTAAAGTTTCCAACCTATTTCTTGCAAGACATTTAAAAACATACTTCCAGTTGGATGTGGTGGCTCACGCTTGTAATCTCAGCACTTTGGGAGACTGAGGCAGGCAGATCACTTGAGACCAGGAGTTCGAGACCAGCCTGGCCAACATGGCAAAACCCCATCTCTACTAAAAATACAAAAGAATTAGCCAGGCATGGTGGCAGGCACCTGTAATCCCAGCTACTCGAGAGGCTGAGGCAGGACAATTGCTTGAACCCGGGGGGCAGAGGTTGCAGTGAGCCGAGGTGGTGCCACTGCACTCCAGCCTCAGTGACAGAGCAAAACCCCGTCTCAAAAAAAAAAAATTAATTAAAAAAATAAAAACATATTTCTGGATACAACAGCATAGATTCATAGTCCAGCCGGTTACATGATGATTCCAAAGCCCCTTCTTATGTGAGCATGAAAGGACCTCGATGGTCCTTTCTTCAGTAAGATGAGATGAGAGATGGGGACATAGTCCAAAGAAGCTGATGCTTTCAGCCTTTCCTGCCTATCAGGCGCCATGTTACGGCTGTTTGCTGTCATCTTCACAGTGAGAGGTAGGTATTATACACCCACTTTGCGGAAGAGGCAACTAAAGCTCAGAGCAATTCAGTGACTTGCCCAAGGTCTGCCAGCCCACTGTGCTCTCTCCAGCACACCATTCTGAAAGGTATCGAAAAGTAGAGAGGCCCAGATTCATTTTGCGTCTACGCACTGCATAGCTGTGAAGTACTAGAGGGCCGTGTTGCAGCTATCAGCCGGGACAGCAGGAAGCCCAGCAGCAGCGCTTTGCCGTTGCCTTCCTGGAAGGACAGGTGGAGGCTCACCTGCACCATTTCCCATGAAGGACCTGCTAATTTCATCCGGCTTTGCAGCACCATGTGCTGGGCTACCTTGCGTTGCCCTCTGGCTTGCTCTAGCTGTTCCCTGAGACTTCTTTTAACAGTGCCCATGTCTTCCTCAGTGGGTGTGCTCTTTCTTCATGGCAAAATCCTCAAGGTCAGGGCTACAAATGGGACTCTTTCTGTACAACCCCAGACAGGCAGCCCATATAAACACAAAGGAGATGCCTACCTATTAATTATGTCCTAACTGAATTGAAATGCAATGCTTCTATCCATCACATTAGTTTGGTAGACCTTTGGATTTGAAAATGATTTGTTTATAAGAATCGGCTAGTGAAAAATGTTAAACCATAATTTTTAAAAGTGCTGGGCCTCATAGCAGTCTACCTACAGGTGATTCACCACAGCATTCCTGGTAAATGTGAGCAAAATGAACACACATTACGAGCAAAAGAGTCTGGGCTGGCCAACGAAAGGCTTAGAATCCTACAGCCAAAAGGGATTTTAAGAGACCCCATCCCTTGGCTCCTGACAGCACCAAGACTGTGATGAAGGGCATGTGCCTTAGTGTCAAGGTGGCCTTAGGTTCAAATCCCAGCTTGGCCTGGTGGGACCTTAGGCAAGATCTTAAGCTCTTCAGACTTAGTTTCTTCATCTGCAAAATGGAAATGATAATACATTCCTCATAGGATTGCTGTGCGGATTCATTGCAATTGTGAATGGACAGGGTCTAATAGAGTAGCTGGAACACAGTAAGTGCTCAATAATGTTCCCTATATATGTTGTTAAAATTACAAATAAACATCTCCAAGAATGGAGCCTCACTTAGCAGTATAATGAACATCCATCCCAGCAAGATAGAAATAAACATGGTAATCTCTGCTTAAATGGTCAGAGGCCACAGTGACTTACCCAGGTTCAAGGCTGAGTACACAGAAGAAAAATCACTTGCAGTTCATCTTTCATTCATTCACACTTTGAAATGTTTAGCCTATATAGAAAATGTTAATTTCTATATGTAAAATTTCCCTAGCATTTTTCCCAAAGGATGCTTCTTAAAAGCAAGTTAGAATGGTATATTCATAGAGTTAGAAATAAATGTTTGTAGAAGTTACACAAACAACCTTTTTTTAATTTGGGAAATCTTTTTATAAGCTTCTCTCCACTGCTACCACTGGCAAATAGTGAATCAGCTGTTTCCCCTGGAATTCCTGCTACAGGGAGCTCACAATGTGACAAGGCAGTCCTCACAAGTTACTGCCGCTCCATCACCATCAACATCTAAAATACGCAGGCAGTGAGCAAAACTCTAAGTCCCACAGAAGCTGAGCCCAGGTTACTGGTTCACTGCCATATGCCCAGAACCTAGCAGCACAGTGATTTGTGACCAAGCAGGTGATCAAGAGATATTTGTTGGATGGATGGATAGGTGGATGGATGGATGGATGGATGGATGGATGGATGGATGGATGGATGCACGGACAGATGGATGGATGGACAGACGAATGGACAGATGGATTGATGGATGGACGGATGGACAGATGGATGAATGATATGCCCTCTCTGGGTGCTATAGAATAAGTTAAACCTGTTTATTCTCCTTTCATACTATGGCTTAGAGAATACCCTGTCCATTCACAATTGCATTGAATCTAAAGTAAAGATTTGGGGACATTTTATGTGATGCAATTACAGAACTGTAACTATCCTAAGACCTGTAAACAATCCCAGGTTTGGGTGTCAGCAATAAAACTCTTTAAAGTGAATTACCCACTGATTACAGGTGTATGGGTAGTTGTCAAGTGAAAACAGTCCATTGATTTTCAAATATTAACACTTACAGATGCCTGAGAGATAATTATTAAGAATTGCATTCAGTTCTTCTTTAATCTGTAACCACATATAAGCTACCATCTATTTTGAACTTAATACAAGGCCTAAGTCCTTAATAGAAATGTATGTAATTCTGAATTGATCACAAGGACAGACTTTTGACAGAACCTGCTCATATTTTTCAAAAATATGTGTCTACTCATTGACAACATGGTCTCTTTCTCAAATTAGTCATTGGACTTACAAACTGTTGTATCTGAGAAGAACCAGATTATTAATAACTCAAGTTGCATATATAAATTAGTGCATTCACTTTGATTAATAATAAATGAGGCGAGTCACCCTGCTCCGAACTGATCGTGCCATATCTTGCGTCGTTTTCTCTTTTGCAGAATTTTTTTTCATTTGCTGAAAGTTTAAATCATGCCCAATGACTGATTTATTGTTTTCTTCACAGGAGGAGGGGGGAAGCATTAGGTACCTGGTACCCAGCAAAAGCCCAACAAGCAAAGTTATCAGTGGAATTCCTCAATGTGACAAAGGGCTGGATGAGGGGTTCCTTGCTGGTACAACCAGGTCACAAGCCTAAGAAGGCTTGACGGGTGTGGCTGGCTCTCCCCCCACAGCCCTGCTCTGTTCCCGATCTGGGCTTTGCTGCCCTGGGCTGGGCTGCTTCTCCTGGCTCCCTGCAGGACCTCCAGGCTCCAGGAATTTGGACCGAGTGGTAGAGACATCGCCGGCAGAGACGGCAATCGCCAGCTTCCTCTCTGCGCTGTCTTGTGATTCAAAGCAGATTCTGCTCCACTTTTTTAAAAGGGGAGCACATGAATGCTGGAGACCCACAAGAACAGAGTCGAGCAAGGAAACGTGCAACAGTGATACAAAAGTCCGTGAGTAAGTGGCTCATTCGAGGTGAGCCATGACAGGGATTTGTTCATGGGGAGCCCAGGGACATCAAGGTCTGATTGCTGAGAGTGTTCTTGTGGGAGGTGGAGTTTTGCAAATGATCCTGGGCTGGGACACACACACACACATAGAAAGAAAGAGAGAGAGAGAGAGAGCCCTATGTACCAAGGTCATCCAAGCACTGCATTTGTACTTGGCTGTAGGGAGGAAGGGTTGGAAAAAAGAGAAGATGTTTTCTATCTTGGACCTTTACCTAAAATAGGCACCATCATGCTTAGTGGGCTTGCTTGCAAACTTCTACAGGAGGGTGAGTTGGAGAGAGAGAGTGTGAGTGTGAGCAGCAGGGTGAGCTGCTCACTGGTGAGTCCAGGAAGTGACTCTGGACCTCCTCTTACATCAGTCTGGTATGTACAGTCAGGCAACTTAACAAAAACTGCTGCTGGCTGGATGTGTGGCATGGTCATTGAAAACATTTTTTTGCGTTGCCTTTCTCTTCTTGCATTATTTTCTGGTTAAAGATCTCTCTTCCTTGGAAGAGTACATTTCTGTGGTAGGAACTATCTTTGTGAAAATATTCTTTTTTAGAGACTAATTTGCATCACAAGAATTCTGATATTCAAGGTACAATTAGTTCATGTATCAATATTTTAATGCACATAGGTATTCTCAAAATTTTATATACCACTCATAGAAGACCAGGATTTGACTCACAGCACTGTTTCTTTTCCCATATAAATGAGTCACTGGGCCTCAAAGGTTCAATCATCCTCTTTATAGATGAAATATAATAGCAGATACTAGTGAGATTGTTGGGATTATTAACTGCAAATGTACAAAGTCCCTTTTAACATAGTAGATAATTATTTATTATTATTCCTGATAGACACGGCACAGCTATAAGCTGGCTAAATACCAAGAACAATGAGTAGGATTACCTCTTATATTTCTTTTCCCAACATAATGCTTTGCTTCTGATCTGACCAGAGCTTTGCCAAAGTCACACATCCAGTAAGTGGCCGAAGCAGATCTTCAGACCTGCAGTTTGGCTGCCAAAGGACCACAGTGAGTATTTCTAATGCTGAAACAAGAGGGTGCAGCTCTGCAGCCCAGACAGGTGGGCCTCAGGGTGGGTAACCAAGACAGCTCAATGCATGTCTCCCTCAGCCGTCCCCAGCCCCTAAAAACAGAGCTGGGGGTCCCAGTCCTCTGTGGGATATGGCCCTCTTTCATCACCAGCTTCCAGCCTACCCTGCATCTCTTCCTTCTGAATTGCAGGAACCCTCCCAGCCTTCATGTCGCCTTTCCTGATAACCCTCTTTCTCCTTCACTCTTGCTTCCTCCGAGCAAATGGCCACCTCCGTGAAGGAATGACATTGCTGAAGACTGAGTTTGCACTTCGCCTCTACCAGAGCGTGGCCACGTGTAGAAACGAGACGAACTTCGTCATCTCTCCTGCTGGTGTGTCCCTCCCCCTGGAGATCCTGCAGTTTGGAGCAGAAGGGAGCACTGGCCAGCAGCTGGCAGATGCCCTGGGGTACACTGTCCATGGTAAGAGGCCTGCCCACGTGCACACTCACTTACCCTCCTGCTCACACTCACACTCGCTCTCTCCAGCTCACCCTCCTGCTCACACTCACGCTCACTCTCTGCAGCTCACACCCCTGCTCACACTCACTCTCCAGCTCACCCTCCTGCTCACACTCACGCTCACTCTCTCCAGCTCACCCTGCTGCTCACACTCACGCTCTCTCTCCAGCTCACCCTGCTGCTCACTCACGCTCTCTCTCCAGCTCACCCTGCTGCTCATACTCACACTCACTCTCTCCAGCCCACCCTGCTGCTCACACTCACTCTCTCCAGCTCACCCTGCTGCTCACACTCATTCTCTCCAGTTTACCCTGCTGCTCACACTCACTCTCCAGCTCACCCTGCTGCTCACACTCACACTCACTCTCTCCAGCTCGCCCTTCTGCTCACACTCACACTCACTCTCTCCAGCTCACACTCACACTCACTCTCTCCAGCTCACCCTGCTGCTCACACACTCTCTCCAGCTCACCCTCCTGCTCACACTCACACTGTCTCCAGCTCACCCTCCTGCTCACACTCACACTCACTCTCTCCAGCTCACCCTGCTGCTCATACTCACACTCTCTCCAGCTCACCCTGCTGCTCAGGCTACCTGGGAGATAGGGAGCTCAGCTCCCTATGGCATGCACATGGGGAAGAGTGATCACTGGACAGGTCTGTGACAGAAGGCATTCAGACTTTGGGATGGTGGTGACCCTTGAATTTTAAGGTTCCCTTCTAACCTAATAGGTTTCATGGCAATGTTTCAGTTTCATTTGACACACCCTAGCATAGTGCTTTCCTAGGTGCCAGGCAGTGCTGGAGGCACTTACAAACATTAATTGAATTAATTGTCACAACAGCTCTGTTGAGGATGATAATTTTATTATCATCCCAATTTTAGAAATGAGCAAATAGGCATGGAGAATTGAAGCAACTTGCTCAAGTTCACAGAGCCAATAAGTGACAGAGTTGGGACTCAAGCCCAGGCTGCCTGGTTTCAGAGCCCATGCTTTTGACCAACCTGCTTTTATAAATCTGTGACTTCTAGCCAGTGCCAGATCTGCCAGCTTATTTCTGTGGATTATGTATTTTAGAGCAGCTCTGCCGGCAGCAGCATGAGTCTTTCGAATGCTGGGTCAGCTTCCCCTCTGCTTATGCTCAGTGCCTCAGCTCAATGCCCGGCCTCAGAACCAATCTACCAGCTCCAGCTAAAACAGACACTCACGCACATAACATTTTTCTTCCTAGACTAGGATCTAGGAATTCAGCAAAGATAGAACAAAAAAAAAAAAAAAAAAAAGAGGCTATGAGCTCTGCGGCCTCATGTTCATTCAAAGTGGAATGAAGCTGTCCTAGGCAGGGTCGTCCCAGCCCACCCATTCTTCACCCTGTGGGTGGGCAGGGCAGTAAAGCCCCACCACCTACACCTGGGTGACACTGAGCACCTTTATTAATCTGTCTGGGCCTCTGCTCGCTCATATATAAAATGGGGATAATAATAGCCCTCAATTCACAGGACTGTCGAAAGCATTCGGTGTGATCAGGAGTGTTGAGTGTTTAGCACAATGTCTATGAACACAGTCAACCTCTGGCATTTTTTACCCTGTCATTGCATATTCTGGCAGGTCTAAAAATGTTCTTCCTGTGTGCAAATGTGCATAGACAAACCAGGCTAGGGCAGAGAAAAGATTTCACACAAAAATTCACTTCAAGCCAACTTACTCTGCTATTTTAATGTTTCTGACTAAAAGAATGCGGGTCCCCTGGCCCAGAGAGGGTGGAAAGATGGAGAGGAGAGCTCTGTGACCATTCCTCAGGTTACACCACACTATGGACAAGGGAAGTGTTTCAATTCTTCTCTGCAGACAGTCAACATTCCTAGGAATGTGATCTCAGAAATACATGTGACCTTCCTGGATAGAGTAAAATCTGATTTTAAGTATGTTTTTACCCATTTTTTTCTTACTACACTCAAATGCAAGCACTTAAGTTAGGCTGATTCATGAGATCAAGATTCTGAGTCAGTCTTTTGCAATTGTGGATTCTCGGAAGCAGCTTTGGTAGTGAACATATTGTGGACAAGTGATGTCTGCCTACTATTGTCCTCTGCAGCCTTGTGGCTGGGAGCCCTGGCTAGGGTGGACTCTGGGTTCCTGTGCCTCCAGAGAACATTAGCCAGGAAACTCGGGGGTCTGCTGCTGCCTCCTGGCTTGGCTTCTGCAACATGAAGGGTGTCAGAGGGGACAGACCCCAAGTGAGTGAGAGTTTCATCCCAGTGAAAACCAGCTGGAGCCAGGTAGTGGAGGAAAAGATACCCAGCATTTTGTCTTACAGGGAGGGTTTGTAGATAACTGCAGGGCTGTGCCCAAAAGGGAATAGAGGCAGCCTAAGCAAGGGGGCTTCACTTCTGGAAACACTCAGCTTTCATGTATCAGGAATGAGAAGCTTGGGGTACGCAACTGTGTCTAGACTCACCAGTGGGCAAGAGCCCTTGTTCCAGCTATGGGATGCCTGGGGGAGGACAGAAGCTGCAGCTTGTGAATAATAGCATGAAAACAAAATCCACTATTGATCATGGAAAGAAGGAAGCAATCTCCTGTATAAACAGTAAATAAATAGAAGTCCAGCTGTCATCCACGAAGGTGGAAGCTATCAACTCTCTCAAATGCTTATTACTTCCTTGACATTCTTGCAGCCTTTCACTGACATTAATAACACAAGCTGTCTGCTGGGTCTTAGGGAAAGGGGGGATGGGAGGAGTTCTTACCTTTCCTCTGTATTTCTCAAATTGAAAGCATAGTTCTAGACAAGGCTGAATCCAAATGTTACTCAGGCTCATGAAACGCAGTTGTGGGAATGGATTTAAACCTCGGTACAAGACATATTGACAGCACAACATCCTGGCCACCTCCCATCATTGTCACTGTGACATTGCACATAGATCTCCTGATGTTGTGTTTGAAACCCCGTCACCCTGCACCTTGGACCTGCTGTTTTCCCAGCCCTAGAATCTCTACTCCAGCACACATCAACCTTCCTAAAGCAGAAAATTAAGGAAGAATAACCTCTATTCATCTACATGATGTTGGTAGTGTTTTTCTATTTGACTTCATTGCAGCCTGATTTCTTTCAGATCTAGCATGGTTTCTTCCCAACTGTTAATTGGTGGATCCAGGCTGATTCCTGAGCACATTAGCTATGACTTTTTCAAACTGGCTTTGTATGGTAGATGAACCTTATGAGCAAGAGTGGAGTTGCTGGCGTTCCATCTCAATGCAATGTGTGCTGGAGGTTGTGCTAACTCCTTACTCACACTCACCATTGTCAACTTATCCCAACTTGTTTTTCACAGACCAAAGGGTGAAAGATTTCTTGCATGCTGTTTATGCCACACTACCCACCTCCAGCCAAGGTGCCGAGATGGAGCTGGCCTGCAGCCTTTTTGTGCAAGTGGGAACGCCACTGTCCCCCTGCTTTGTGGAGCAGGTCTCCTGGTGGGCTAACAGCAGTCTGGAACCAGCCGACCTCAGTGAGCCCAATAGCACCGCCATCCAGACTAGCGAAGGGGCCTCCAGACAGACTGCAGGTAAAAGAAAACTGTCCATTTCAACAAGGCTAAGGCAGAGGGCTGCAGAGACAGAGTCTCACCCATCACTTGTCAGAGGCCATGGTGCTCAGGCCACCTTCAATTACAGCAGAAGTTTGTCCTCTTACGAGATCCTACCCTTCAATGACAAGGGGACACTGAGTCCCTTTCTGCCTCTCTTCCTGCTCTGACCCTCCCCCACACAAATATACACATGGGCACACAAACACACACGAGCCATGAGAGCCCACAAGAACACAGAAGTGTACTCTTCAGAGCCTCCCACCTCGGAGGACCCCACAGGCTTTCTCCCATGCAACTGTCCCCCCACGGAGCTCTGCTCTCATCTATAATAAACCACCTGTGATAGCAAAATGCAACGGGAGCCAAAAAAAGTGGTTTCCTGGGAATTTAGGTTAAGGAAATAATTTAAGAAAAAGTTACACACAATAAGATGTTTAGCTCAGTGTTATTGAAGAAAGAGACTTACAAACAGCCTCGCTGCCCGGCAATGAGGTGTGAATCAATGTAGCACAGCACCTGCATGTTATGCAGTTGTAATTATTACAAAAGATAATTAAAATCATGAACGCTTACTGAGTGTTTATTTAGTTAGCACTGCTCCAAGTTGATTATCTCAGTTTACCGTCACAATAATCCTAAGGGGTAGGCGCTATTACTCTACCCATTCCATAAATGCAGAAACTGAGGCACAGAAGGCTCACCCTCCTGCCTAGGGTCCACAGGCCAGGATTCTAACCCAGGTGGTCTGGCTCCAGCATCCTTGATCATTTCAAAAGTTTCACAGCAATGTGGAGAACATTCAAGACCCAGTGTTAGTTAAAAAGCAAAATAGGATTGGGAGGCCAAGGCGGGCAGATCACGAGGTCAGGAGTTTGAACTAGCCTGGCCAACATGGTGAAACCCGTCTCTACTAAAAATACAAAAAATCAGCCAGGCATGGTGGCATGTGCCTGTAATCCCAGCTACTCGGGGAGGCTGAGGCAGGAGAATCGCTTGAACCCGGGAGGCAGAGGTTGCAGTGAGCCGAGACTGCGTCACTGCACTCCAGCCTGGGCAACAGCAAGATTTCATCTCAAAAAAAAAAAAGCAGAATAGGAAGTAATATGTATACTATGACTGAGTGGAAAACGGTGAGTGTGTGGACAAGGGTGGCAGAATTAAATGCAAAAATTAACATCTTTTGCGATAAAGTTCTCTCTCGTGCTCTTATATTTTACCATGTCTTTTCAATTTACTTAAATATGTTTAATTCCCTGCTCACATCCTTGTGCTGCCAGGGCGTAAGGCCAGAGAAGCAGCTCCCAATGCATGGTGATTGTCCTCTAAGAAAAAGGGGCAGTTGGCTCAGTTGCTCAGAGCACAGAGTCCAGAGCCAGGCTGCTTGGGTTCAAATCCAAGCTTTCCATGGAGGCGCTGGGGTTCTATTTCAATGCAATCCACATTGCATTGGCTAATTGGGTGGATGGTGGCTTCACCCCTCATAAGTATGTGTCTTTACCCAACTTCTCTGAGCCTCAGTTCCCTCACCTGTGAAATAGGGAATAACAATAGAACTGTTAGGAGGAGTCAGTGAGGATTTGCTAAAGCACTTAGAACAGAGCCTAGCACAAAGTGTGTGCGTATTAAACAAATAAACAGCTGGGACAAAAACTATCCCCATAGGGGTAGTCTGCCTGCTCCTCTTTCTGACACTGCATGAAATTTTAACTGCAGCCCTCCAAAGACCATACCTTGAATATTGTTGTCTAAGCAAAGGCTCAGTGAGAGATTCAGCTCAGCAGTGGGGCAGGGTGGGGACTGGGGGCGACAATGTGCAGGATCTCCCATCACAGCACATACTCCTTCCAAGAGTCTGCCTGGGGAGGAAATGTCTAATAATTCCTAGGAAATGGCCCCAAACAGAACCAGGAGCAGAATCCCAACCTGTTCAGAAAAGAATAAAAAGCAGGGTCTTCAGCAACAGCTGGTTATAAACACATATCAATTTGCAATTAACAGATTTTAATAAATATGCTACAAACCCAACTCCAGAGATGCCTCACTGCCCCCACCTCCCCTGACTGGTCACCCAGGTGTCAGGACTTCTGAGTTCTCACTTTCCATTTCCCTCTCCACACTCTCATTCCCCAGCAGGGGTTGTCATTGTCGCCCCCATATCCAGCCCTACAGAGTCTCTGACTCCGGCTCTGTGAGGTTATCTTAAAGACTCTAGGTCTAGGATTTTTATAAAATGACCATATCGCTCAACAGTCCCCAAAAGTTGAGAGCAGCTCCTGGTGCCTTGGGTCCCTGACAGCACAAGGAGCTGAGACAGGGAATTAAATATTCTTAAGTAGACTGAAAAGATATTGTAAGATGAAGAGAGAGACCACCTTAAGCAAAAAGACCTTCATTTTCACATTTTAACTCTGCACTCCTCATCCGCACACGCACTGGGTTCGGTTCAGTTTCAATGCACATTTAACCCACAGCCCCCTTGCTTTCCTGCTTGCAGGTGAGGGCCCCAGTGAGGGCCCTGGTGGCTGGCCGTGGGAGCAAGTCAGTGCAGCATTTGCTCAGCTTGTGCTTGTGAGCACCATGTCCTTCCAAGGCACTTGGCAGAAGAGATTCTCCTCCACAGACACGCAGATCCTGCCTTTCACCTGTGCCCACGGCCTCGTCCTTCAGGTCCCCATGATGCACCAAATGGCCGAGGTCAACTACGGTGAGCTCTGCCCCTGCTGGTTTGTCTAAAGGGAGAGGAAGCCCGGGCCTGAGGGCAGGAGAGAGGAGGCCAGGTCCCTGCTCCTAAGGGATCAGGATGTATTTCCACAGGGTCCATCTGCTGGACTGGGCGTGCATGGCGGAAGGAAAGACTAGAGTGCCTGGAGACTTTAGAGAGGAGTGTTGGACAGTGTGCTCTGACAGGACAGTGAGGACACAGATGTGGAAGAGAAACTCAGTTTCATGCTTGACATTTCCTTCTGCACTAGTAGAGTTTGGACCAAACTGCCACCCTGGCAGGCACAATAGGCTGGGATTGAATTGGCTGCTTCTTTAAGACCGGGTACAGTAGTACCCTGTACCCTTACCCATGATTTTGCTTTTTGAGGTTTCAGTTATCCACATCAGAAAATATTAAATGGAAAATTTCACAAATAACTCAAGTTTTAAATTGCACACCCTTCTGAATAGTGTGGTGAAATCTCCTCACGTCCTTCTCTGTTCCACCTGAGATATGAATCATCCCTTTGTCCAGTATCTCCAGGCTGTCTACAGTATGCCCGTTAGTCACTTAGTAGCCATCTCAGTCATCAGATTGAGAAAACGTAGTATATGCGGGGCTCATTACCATCTACAGGTTCAGGCCTCTACTGGGGTTCTTGGAGCATATCTGCCAAGGATAACGGGGCACTACTCTGTGGTTCTGCACGTGCCATCATCCCCCCCCATACCCAGCCCTACAGAGCCTCTGCCTCTGGTCTTGTGAGGGCATCTTAAAGACTATAGGTCTAGGATTTTTATAAAATGACCATATTGCCCAACAGTCTTTGGCCTGAAACTGCCTCCTGAGGATGAGGTGGATGCTCCGTTTTATTGTTTCCAGTCCTCTGAGCCAGCCTCTCTCAGGGTCTGACACTGGTTCATTCTCCTGGCTCCTGGGACAGAGCTGACCTCTGATCCACTGTACCCTCAGGTCAGTTCCAGGACACTGCAGGCCATCAGGTGGGGGTGCTGGAGCTGCCTTACCTGGGAAGTGCAGTGAGTCTGTTCCTGGTGCTGCCCCGTGACAAAGACACCCCCGTGAGCCACATCGAGCCACACCTCACAGCCAGCACCATCCACCTCTGGACCACCAGCCTGAGGAGAGCCAGGATGGATGTGTTCCTGCCCAGGTGAGCAGCTGAGTCCCCCTTACAGGTGCTGTGCAGCCAGCAGTCAGAAGAGTGTGGATTTGCACACAGGTGGTCTGCCTCTAGGGTCTGTGCTTAGCCACTGGGATGACTTGTTTAATGTGTACCCCCAGAAGTTAGGCCAAGAGGAAGTGACCCTAGAGTTTGAGTCCATTTCAGAGCCACTGCTGGCTAGCTCACGGTACAGACTGAAATGAACTAACTTCCCAGAGTCTTTCCAAGACAAGATATTCTGCCTTCACTGGGCTGGACTGGAGCCCCCCAGGACCCCCGGATCCAGCCCTAGGCTAAAACCAGTTTTTGGAGAGGAAATGTTCGTGGTTCCCTTGTAGGAACGTTGCCCAAATCTTATCCCATCCTAAGAGTATACAACTGTCATTTTTCCAAAACCAAAGAGATAAGATGACTTATGTAATTGAGCAAGTACAGATAAAATTCTGATCAGAAGCCAAATTAAGGCATAAAATTTTGACATTTTAAGTCTCTATGCAGAAGGTTCTCATTTTTTCTAAATGGAGGTGAACTCTCCTTTAAGAAGATCCAATAGGTACAAATACAAATCAAAAAGTGAAGTGGTGGCATTCTATTTTGCTTTTTCAAAACAAAATCTATTAGCAAAGCTCATAACTTTACAAAAAGATTCCTCTTAGGGCTTCTTTAAATGATGAGCTTCTGTGATATATTTGAAATCAGAGTAAATTTATAACCATTTTTTGACCAGCATTAAGCGAGGAATGTTGTCCAGCAGCCACTAGCTGCCTTGGCCTCTCTCCACTGCCTGGGCTTCCAGTAGGCAAAGGCAAAGTCCTTGGCAGTACTCCCTCGAGGAGTTAAAAATAAATCTATGCACTAGAAGGAAAACATACAAAGAGAGACCCAGCAAGTTAAGGGCCAAGGTCTAAAGTGAGATCTGGCATAGCCCAGGGCAAAAGGTGCACTTAACTCTAAGGTAAAGTGTATCTCTCAAAACTAAATATTTGGACCCCAAACCAAAACCCAAATACTGGATATTTCAACAGATCTCTCAGGGAGGGAGCAGAAGCAACCCTAATCTTCCTATTATATTTGAGAGAAACTCAGCAAGGGAAGGAAGAGCAGTGTTCCATGTCAAAAGCAGAGAGAAAAAGGAGGCTGGTGCGGGAATTTACCCCAACCTTTTTGGGTTTAAGAGACAGATGGTGGGCCTCACCCTCGAGCAGCTCTTCCCTGGAAGAGACCCCAGGGAAATTCCCAGCTCCACTGAGAACTCTCCACCGTCCTGATTCTGCTTTTAGAAGTCTCAAATCCTCAAGCAGTGATCCTGAAAAACACTGGCAGGCAGGGAAGGCAAGGCAAGGCAGAAATCTTAGTAACACAACTATTAGTTAGCACTTAACCTCATTCTGATAATTTTTTTTTTTTTAAATCTCCTTAAGACTACCAAGACTGCTGTCCAAGAAGGATAGAGGTTTTTAGGAAAATGAAGTTACTTCACAAGTAAAACTAACCAAGTTTTTCTTTTTGTTTGTTTTTAAGCTAGCTTTAAATCCTTTGGGGAACAAAACAGAAAAAGTAAAAACTGTTTTAGATCTAGATTTAGATATAAACTTTGGATCACGGTAGACACAAAATCAGCTTTTAGGCAGGAATTTATCTCCCATTCTCTCAAATCACTCATTCTTCTTTTAGTATGACTTGCTCTACAGTCAGCAGGCATTTTTCATTTAACAAGAGCAAAAAAATGTTGCACACTATGGGTAGCAGTGCAAAATTGTGTGGCTATGAGATGTGCTTTCAGGTTAGACATCACCAAGCAGTGCACTAGTAGATTCTGGATGAATTATGGTGTCTAGCTTCCAAAGTAACCTTTTATTTATAAATAAACAAAAAAGTGCATAGGGACTGTTAATCTTCATGAGGGATGCTTAGCATACTAAAGGAATAATCAAGAAAACCAAGAATGTGTTAAGGGTTATTTATAACCACAATCATGTGATGTCCCACAAGAAAGACTAATAATGCCAAATATGTATGTAATGAATAAAACATTTGATTATTAGGTCAACATAGAAGGCTGAGCATGAGCATGTTTTGATATTAGATATAATATATATCTTCTTAAAATCCACCAGATCCCACATATTCAAAATGAGTTTTGCCCTTCCTTCCAGGAGCTGCTGATTATCATGGTGTGTGGTTTATGCTTTTCTAGGAGTGTTTCTTTTTTAAAAAATCAAGGTATAATTCACATAAAATTCACCATTTTAAAGTACACATTTCAGAGGTTTTCAATATGTTCACAAAGTTGTGCAACCATCACTACTAATTCCAGAACCTTTTCATCACCTCAAAAAGAAACCCCATATCCATTAGCAGTCACTCCCAACTCCCCTCCCACCTCCTAGCAACCTCTGATCTACTTGCTCTCAATAGATTTGCCTATTCCAGAATTTCATGTAAGTGAAATTATACAATTACATATTGTACAATTATACAATGTGTGGCCTTTTGTGTCTGGCTTCTTTGCATAATATTTTCAAGGTTCATAGTAGCATGAATCAATACTATCTTCCTTTTTATGACTGAATAATATTCCATTGTATTGATATACTACATTTTGTTTACCTATTCATCAATTTATAGATATTTGAGTGCCTAGACACATTTTGGCTTGTTTTAACTTCTTGGCCACCAGAAACAATCAAGTGCACATTTTTTTGTGTATATATATTTTCAATTATCTTGGATATACACCTAAGAATGCAATTACTAGGTCATGTGGTAACCCTCCATTTTACGTTTTGAAGAACTACCAGACTGTTTTCCAAGTTACTGCACCATTTTACATTCCTACCAGCAATGTGTGTGGAATCCAGTTTCTCCACATCCTTGTCAACACTTGTTAATGACCATCTTTTTATTTTAGCCATTCTAGTTGGTGTGAAGTAGTATCTCATTGTGGACTTCATTTGCATTTCCCTAATGACTAATGAGGTATAGAGCATCTTTTCATGTACTTGGAGAAATGTCTTTTTTGTAGAAATGTCTATTTCAGAGGTTTCTCCCATATTTAAATTGGTTGTCTTTTTATTATTGAGTTGTAATAGTTCTTTATTCTGGACACTAGTACCTTAACAGATATATGATTTGTAAATACTTTCTGTCATTCTGTGGTTTTTCTTTTCACTTCTCAACGGTGTCCTTTGAAGCACAAAAGTTGTTAATTTGGATGAAGCTCGATTAATCTATGTTTTCTTTTGTTTCTTGTGCTTTTGATGCCATATTATTCTATTGAATAGACACCATTGTCTAGTGAGGGTCACACAAATTTAGGTTTATGTTTTTTTCTAAGAACTTTATAGGCTTAGCTCTTACATTTAGGTCTTTAATCCATTTTGAGTTAATTATTGTATATACTATGAGGTAGGGATTCAACTTCATTCTTTTGTGTGTATCTATCCCTTTGTCCCAATATCATTTGTTAAAATGATTTTTCTTTCCTCCACTGAATTTTCTTGGCATCTTTGTCAAAATCAACTGCCCATAAATGTATATTTCTGGACTTTCAATTCTATCCTATAGGCATAGATGTTTGTATGTTTGCCAGTACCACACAGCCTTCATTACTGTAGTATGAGTCCTTCAACTTTCTTCTTTTTCAAGATTGTTTTAGCTATTCTGGACCCCTTGCATTTTCATATAAATTTTAGAATCAGCTTGTCAATTTTTGCCAAAAATGCAGGAGGGATTTAGACAGGGATTGTGTTGAATCTTTAGATCAATTTGGTGAGTATTACTTTCTGACAATATTAAGTGTTCTGGGCCATGAACTCAGAATATATTTCCTTCCATTTAGGTCTTTCTTTGTTTCTTTCAACAATGTTTTGTGGTTTTCAGTATGCAAGTCTTGCACTTCTTTTATTAAATTTATTCTAAGTATTTTACTCCTTTTAATTTTTACTCATTTTCAGATTGTTCTATAGTGTATACAAACACAATTGATTTTTGTATCTTAATCTTGTATGCTGCACCTTACTGAACTCATTTATTAGCTCTAATAGGTTTTTTGTGTGTGTGTGGATTCTTTAGGGTTTTCTATGTATAGGACCAAGTCATCTGTGAATAGAGATAGATTTACTTCTTTATTTCTAACCTGGATGCCTTCTATTTCTTTTTCTCATGTAATTGTCCTACTCACCCTCCAGTACCATGTGAAATAGAAGGGGTCAGAGTGGACATTCTTGTCTTGTTCCTGATCTTAGGGGGAAAGCTTTCAGTCTTTTACTGTAAAGTGTGATATTAGCTGTGGGGTTTTTGTAGCTGCCCTTCATCAATTTAAGGAAGTTACCTTCTATCCAAAGTTTGTTGTATGTTTGATGTTTGTTTGTTTTTAATCATGAAAGGGTGTTGGACTTTGTCAAATGCTTTTTCTGCATCTACTGAGATGGTGATGTGGCCTTTGTCCTTTATTCTATTAATATGGTATATTATATTAATTGGTTTTCATATGTTGAACCCACTTTGCATTCCTGGGATAAATCCCACTTTGTCATGGGGAGATTTATATGGTGTTGGATTCAATTTGCTAGTATTTTGTTGAAGATTTTGCATCTATATTCATAAGGTATATTGGTCTGTAATTTGTCTTTCTTGTACTATCCTTTTCTGGTATTGGTAAAGGGTATTTTTTTACTCAAGTTATTTTTGTAGCATTTCTTCTGGATCTGCCTTCATAGCCATACAAGACAATCACTCTAATCTTTTATAGTCATATCTCACTTTTACTGATATTTTTAGTTTATGAAAAATTATATTATCCAGTTTTATTACCCACCATAATCATATTTAGTTTCAAATAGCCCTTAATTAACTCTTTCTCAATATAATTGAAAAATAATTTAAAAATCACAATGGTAACAATAAGTGCATGGGCTGTGCTGGGGATTGTTCCAAGCACTTTGCAAGGATTCATTCATTTAATCTTTACAACCCTACAAACACACATTACAATTATGGTCATTTCACAAATGAGGACTGTGACAAAAAGAAGTAAAGTAACTTCCCACGGAGGTAAAGTAACTAGTTTGCAGGTAGTTACTTGATCCGGGATTCAAACTCAGGCACTGGGTTCCCCAGTCCATGCTCATAACCACTGTTTCAGCATTTAGAGGTTTCAAAAAGGATGTGTTTTCAGTACTTAAGAAAATTTCATAAGAGAGAGTCCAAAAATTTTTTGGAGAAATATCAGCATACTTGGAGAAAGTGTATTTCTTTTTTGGAAACTATTCTGAAGATTCAAAACATACCTTTATGAGAAAGTATGATACTTTTGTTTAAAGTATGAGTCATACTGTCTTGTATAGCAATGAAGACCTTTGATATTAAATGGTCTTGTTCAATATTTTTACTCTCCTGTAAGTTCTGTATTATTTATAGAAAAAGACCATCTAATTTCCATTTTGATCTTTTTTATTTTCAAAGAAAAATAATATCAGCAGCCTTTTAAAGGATCCTTCAACAGTAAATTTTTAAATGCCTTGTCCCTGGGGAAATATAAAATTGGTGTACTGATTCTTTGTGCTCAAAGGGTTTACTAGGAAAACCAAGGCTTTAAGTTCCATTCTTTTCCCACTGTGCTCCAAAGGCATAAACTGCACATAGCAAATATGAAAATATATTTTATCCAGTATAAACACTCTATTAAATAAAATACTCTATTAGTTGTCAATAAGGCAATTAGTCAACAGCCTC
Source organism: Hylobates moloch (assembly GCF_009828535.3). NCBI lineage: Eukaryota > Metazoa > Chordata > Mammalia > Primates > Hylobatidae > Hylobates > Hylobates moloch. The sequence goes on from NW_026652279.1 coordinate 113,022,157, forward strand.
TTTTCTGCACCTACTATATGTGAGATGCCACACGAGATGGGAGGTAGCAAAATGTAGGTGATTAGAGCATGGGCTCTGCACACACACAGGCTTGATTTGAATCGAGGTCCATCACATACTCATTATGTCATCTTGGGCAAGTTTCTTAAACTCTTTAAGTCTTGATTTTCCCATCTGTAAAATGAGGATAATAATAACATAGTTATATGAAGATGAAATGAGATAATCCACATAAAGCTTATAGTATCTAGCATAATGTAAGCACTCATTAAATATTAATTTTTATTAAGAAATAAAAATGAATTGGAGCCTGGCACAGTGGGGCACACCTGTAGTCCCAGCTACTCTGGAAGCTAAGGCAGGTGGATCACTTGAGGCCAGAAGTTCGAGTCCAGCCTGGGCAACATAGGGAGACCCCATCTCAAAAAACAAACAAGTGTTTAAAAAATGAATTGGGATAGCCACTCTTCTCAGGTAGTTTACAATAATATAAATGACACTAATAGGAAGCAGAATGTTCTATATATCATAAGAGCAGAACAAAGTGTTAATGGGGCTTTAAGAACCAAAGGTCACAAAATAGCTGAAAAAGAGGAGGTAACAACTGAAAAATGGATAATAACTAAAAGACAATCAAAGTCAATGGGAAGACTTAGAATGAACAGCAGGAACAAGAGTACAGAGGTGGGGAAGAGCCCTGTGTGGTCAGATTAGGGCTTATGGGAAGGCGCCATGGAAGATGAAGCTGGAAATAAATCTGGTGGAGCCAGCCTGACTTCCAAGTTAGGGACTTTGGACTTCATGTGGTGTGTATGAAAATATATCGAGGGAGAATTTTGAAAGTTGATGGTTTGTTTTTGCCTTTTAGGTTTAGGATCCAAAATCAATTCAACTTAAAAAGCATTTTAAATTCTTGGGGAGTCACCGATCTTTTTGATCCACTCAAAGCTAACTTGAAAGGAATTTCAGGTAAAAACGGTTTTTCTTCCAAACTTTCTAGCCTTGTGGTTGGGGCAGTTTTATCATACTTTGATTAAGGGATTCTCATTTCCACAGAGCCTTCAGTGGTAAACAATCAGAGTCAACAATATGTAAAAGAATAAGAAAGGTGCTCTGTTTTATATAAGAATGTGTTGCTTCTAATAACAGTCAAATTTGGGTTAGATCTTGTGAGGAAGGGATGTTTCTTTAGGCCTTAATCATGGTTTTCAGAAACGACCTTCACCATGGGGTTACTGTCCACAGTACACAGTAAACGGTCCCTCCCTCTAACCGTCATGACTAGGAGTGCAGCAATAGATTCTTCTTTATGACCTCCTGCTGTCCCGTCAGCTTCACAGTCACCCTTTGTTTCTACACCCTTTTCCTCCCTCCTTCCCTATACCTTCTCTGTCCTCTTCTAATAAGCTAGTCTTGAAGTCTTCCCTCATCTGTCCAATTTCCTTTCTTCAAATTACCCATACTCTTACAACCTTGCCTTAAAATGTTCTTTCCACCAACCACATTGAATTTCTTTGCACAAAGTTGAATTGCTACTACCAATCAATAGGTGCTGTTTGCTTATGATATTATAGGAAATTTATATCAAATATAAACAGGGAGTGAATGCCAGAACCTATGTTCTACAATCCTCTCAAGACACCATTGGCTAAACTATCGCCAACTCAAAGGCTCAGGTTTGTTTCTACTCTGGATAGTAAATTATCTGTGCAAAGATGATATTGTAGCTGGTATTTCCATTGGCCTTGACATTTCCCTTACCTGAAGAGCTTGAAAATCACTATTTTGAATTCTAGAACACCATAATATGGACTTTTCTAAATCTTGGCTCAGAATCTTCCTTCTTAAGCAATCACAGGAAAATTGAGATTTTGATCCACAAGAGAAGTCTTGGTTTGGGCTTTAGATGTGACCAGATTGCCAGTTACTTATCAAATAAAACACAGGAGTGAGAATCTATTCTAGAGAGTTTAAAATCTACCAGCCCTGTACTCATTGCCTGAACACGCAAAGAGATAGGCAAAGCAATAGTCAAGTTTGGGTATAGTGTCCACAACGATGCTTGGCACACAGTTGAATACCAAGTAAATATTGTTGACTTGGTCAAATGACTCAAACAGAAACTTTCCTTACTGACACAGGCATAATCTGACATTTCAGGCAAAGGAGGAACACTGAAGTGAAAAGATCAGAGGGCAAGGAAAGAGCAAGGAAGAACTTAAGAGAATTCCGTTTGATAATGTGCAAAATCTAACCAGTGTCTTCTTGCGACTCCAGAGCTCAGCCATGGCATCCCTGTTGTTGTTTGTGATTTTGATAATCAAAGTTAAAAACTATATTTTCTTCTGCATCACTGTATTTAATGAATCACTAGGGCTTACTGTCCCTTCATAACTCCTAAAGCTCTCCCTTTTATGTCCTAAAAGTACATCCTAATGTACCATCAACCCTGTGTCCTCAAAACAGGACTGATCTTAACACACATCATGTAGCTCCCCTATTGGTAAAGGCTTCCAAGGTCCACAAACTCCTCTGGCAAGATCTAATAAATAACCTAGTTTTGAAAGTACCTTTTTTGATACCAAACCTCTTTTTTTTTTTAATGCTATTCAAATCTACTTATATTTGCTCAAACCAGCAGAAAGGTAGGCAGGCAGATCTGGCTTATTTAATAATTATGAAGCAATTACCATGTGCCAAGCGTGAAGCTTGCATTCATATTTCCTACTGACAAAACATGCCAGTCTGGTAATTTTCTCTCATGAAGTTTTGTTCCTCTAAAGCAAGGGTCAGCAAACAATGGCCTACCACCTGCTTTTGTAAAATTTAATTAAAACATAGCCACTCTCATTCATTCATAAATCATCTATGGCTGCTTTCCTGTTACAGCAGCAAAATTGAGTAGTTGAGACAGACACCATATGGCCTGCAGTGGCTAAAATATTTAATATCTGGCCCTTCGTAGAAAAAGATTGCCAACCAAATTATTGCTTCTTAATGTCCTTCTTTAAACATAATCAAGAGACTAACCACTTCTCTGCCAAATGGGCTTTCAACTTAATATCCTAGAGACAGGGCCACCAAATCTCTCCAAGAAATAGTTTCCTCATTCCTAAAATGGGGGTAACTACCACTCACCACACATCTTAATTGTAGAAACAAAATCATTTACTTATAGTATGACATCAGCAGAGACCTTGCCAGAGAGTAAGTGATCAGAAAATGCTGGCCTCTCCTCTCTTCTTCCAGTTTACAAGGGATTACCAAGCAGTTTTGTACTATTGACGGAACTCCAACAACCACATCAAACATTTGGCTTTTCAGTCCCAAAGCCCAGAATCATTTTACTCAAGTTCTCTTTCCCCATTTACAAGTCACTCATCTCTTCCTTCTTGGCATCAAATATTTTTTTGCTGCCTTAAGGACTCATTCAATATTATTTCAAGGCCTAACTGAAACCAGAGTGTAGTTTCCGCCCAGTATCCTTGATAATAGATGTTATGCAGCTTTTAAGAGTAATTCCAGTTTCACTCACAGTGAAGATGCCAGCTAAAGATACTCTTCTTAAGCAATCCCACTGGCTTTAGGATCAGCAGGCTTTGATACAGACCCACGCCTCCTAGTCCACAAAATACTCCTTGTGCACAAACTTGAAACTCTGAAGAAACTGTCTTGTTCTTGGCTTGGTAGTTTCCAATCTCTGCTCGGTAAGAAGTACAAGTTCTCTGTTACTATGACTTAAATGAACAAACCAGAGTTGTTTGGTTGAGTATGGAAGTTATGTAAGTTAACTTATGCCACACCAGATGTCTGGTCAGAATTGCAATAGAAAGAGGTGCAGAGTGGGCTAGAGGAGACAAATGGAGAAAGCAACTAACCATAGCCTAATTTCAAAGGCCATTTTAGATTCTTCTTAGCACTCTCTCCTCTCTCTCTCTCTCCTGGGCTGGGTGCTACGTGTCTCTCTCTCTCTTCCCCTCTCCCCAACACTGTTAGCAACTAAGTGACAAGATGAAAAAGATAAACTAGAAGCAAGTTCTGGCGATAACATTTGAAAAGCCACTAACTCTGCCTACAGCAAATAATAATTGTAAAGACAAAAGAAACAGCAAATGATATGTTTATCCTGATTTATCAGAAGCTGAGGATGAAATGTAGGGACACAATGTTTATACAACGTCATGTTTTGAAGACTTTTAAACCTTTGAGTATGACCAGCCATACACAAAGAATAATGGTGTCCACCAACAAAGCACTGAAACAATCATTTGGCTGAGACTTGCAGATGACCTATTCTATGCCATGCCTTTCTGGTTCTACAAACACCAATCAGCATTTCCTTACAAGTTTAACAAGGTTAAAGAACATTAAGGCCATTCGTATAGTGGTAAGGGGTGTCTATTATTAATTCATCCAGCATTTACTAAACACATTTATGCACCAAGTATTTTAAATGTAAGTTGGGCAAAGAAATATTTAAAATGATTAAGACATCATTTACGCTTCTAGGAGCTAATAGTCTAAAAAGGAAGGTAAAAATCCATAGAAGATATTATGGAAGAAGAGTGGAGAGGATGCCAGGAGGGAGGGTAGGAAGAGTATCACCCCTTTGCTTTGTATATAGAATGTTGCATTGTAGGAGCAAGCGGGTTTATGGTGGGCTACAGTTTCCCAAAGTATGTTCCCAAAATGCTAATCCTGTAAATCTGGGACAGAGAATGGTGTGGGTGGTTCTATGGTTAAATGCTATGTATTATAATTGTCCTGTAGAGATTCACTATAAAAGTTAGCAGATAAGCAGCTCTAAGAAGTCCCCTACTGAAAACAAAAGTGCAAAACTGTTTAGCATCTCCCACATATATATAATCATGGAACCCTTTTACAGAATGCCACCTATAAACAATCTTGAGAACAACTTTTGGGAAAATAGGGTGTATGTCCCTCAATGGCACTAAGCAGCTGTCAACACTTCAGGGGAGTAGAAAAAGACCAGGAGAATCCCTTTGTGCTTGACTTCTTCTAGGTTCATTTCATTAGTTGTGTAATATTTCAATAGCTACTCAATAAAAAATAATAGGAATCTGTAATACAAGATCAAGCAGGAGGAAAAATGCGAAACCATAGCTGACTCCCAAATTCTTATTTTTATCACATGTTGGTCTTTTGAAATGTCAACTCTTACCAGAGATAAAATTTAAAAGATGCTGATGCTGATGCTGGGGCATGACATAGGCTATGGACCTTGGTTTATGGCTGTGCAAACATATAAATGTCAATTATTGGACCACTCCTATAGTCCAATGGAGAGAAACTGTTTAAATGAAACTCTTCAGTTGCAGTTTCAAAATACTGAAATAGCCTGGCCCATCTAACCAGACTCATCCACATCAACTGGTCCCATTTCTCACACTGCCACGGTGCCTAGACTAACACAGACACATTTACTGTATTTTAGCTGATAAGGGGCTTCATAGTGAATCTCTGCTTATTTCACCAACATTCATTTAAAATGTTCAGACACCATCCTATATAGTAATGAAGTCACGGAGATTAGTAAAAGCCTCTCATGACTGTCAAATAACCATTCTTTAACCCTAAAGCTCTCTTTGTAACTTTGGCACTGCATTTCAGTTTGCTTAGTAATTAGCTAGTAAGAGGGGCTAATTATTGATAGTGAAATTTGTTTCTTAAAGACCCTACAGAAAAAGACCAACGGCTAAAATAAATCAAATTCTTTGCTGATTTTAGGACAAGTGACACTAGTGAATGTTTCTATTGATTTTTACTTCCTCTGGCCCTTCCTGTCCCCTTCACTGATGCTGGAAAATAACTGTTCCTTACAGTGAATATAGCCAACTCCCAACATCCTGTGCACACCTTACTTACAAGATGGATGGAATGCCTCATATTCTTTATTTTGGTCTGGTTTTATTCTCTCATGGCATTCATGGGCTATCTCCTTTATGTGCGTGACAAACACAAACCAATTTAAGCGTTAGTCTAAGATGAAACAAACCTCCCTCACACAGTATGTGTTCATCAAACTTATCATTTTAACATTCATGCCACAGATACCTCCCAGGGGCATGTTGGAGTTGACTAGCATACACTTTCTGAAAGGTGGCAGTGTTTGAGTGGAGTGGAGGGGTGGGATAGGAGTGGGCTTTCAATCAGAATATTCTCAACTCTGCTTTTCAGATGCGTGATCTCAGGTGAGTTAACAGCTCACTCTAAAATGAAAGGATTGGACTGAATGATTTCCTAAGTTTCTTCTGGTTCTAAATCTTTCATTTTTTACTGTGTCATCAAGTATCCTTTCATCTTTGGAGCTGTTTAAAAATGGTTAATGATTAGCTTACAAAAATCAGCCAATTCCTCTAAATTATCAGTTAGTCCTATTTGCTAAACTTATAATCTGTGAAACTGTTAGCACATAGAACATTTATACTAACCTCTCATTTGCTTTGTAGATTCTAGCCCATGAGGCAAATTGCATAACTGATACACCTAAGTATACAGAATACAGTCATGCAACACTAGACACATTAATATTACTCTGAATTGTGCCTCAATAAAGCCTGTAATAAAAACCTGTGACTTTATCATTTAAAAGTGGCTCTTAAAATGCAGTCCAAAAAGGCATTCAAGGGAAATGATCTTGGTGAAAATGATTCCTGGGCTACAGAATCTGTATTTTAACACATACCCTATGATCACTAAAGTTTAGGAAATACTGGCTGAAGGAGGGATTGTAGTTTTAACTAGAAATCATTTCTGAAAATGAACCACTGAAAAAATGGGGCAGTGCTCTGAATATTATTTTGGGAGAGATTACATACATTTAACAAATTGAAGTTTTGAAAGTTTGGTAACACATTGAGTCTTAAGAATTTTCCAAACAGCTACCTGAGACTCCAGTAAAAACAAAAACAGAAATTTCCACTCTTTCCCTAGCTACACAGCAGCATTGGATACTAAAAATTTTGTAAGTACATTTTTAAAGAATGTGTTCTAAATGTGTTAGAAAAATGTTAATGAGCAACTCACATTTTTATCATTTTCTGTGGTTAGGCCAACATGGTTTTTATGTTTCTGAAGCAATCCACAAGGCCAAGATTGAAGTTTTGGAGGAAGGCACCAAGGCATCTGGAGCCACAGGTATGTTCAGAGAATACCCAGTCACACTGCTCACCCATATCTACCTTTCTTAAATTTACCTAGTTGAATCGTCACACTTCTGAGTCTTTCCATAACCCCCAAGTTCAGGTGTGGTATAGCATTTTTTTTAAAAGGAACACTAAAGAAAACAAAAAGTTTTTGAAAAATGATGGGGAAGAAGAGATATCCATCCCATAAAAATCATTCTGAAAGTTACCTTCGATAAGGAATTTATTCCATGGAATGTGTTGAAAACAGGAGACAGGATTGGCTAAATGGCATCTTTTCTCTTTAATTTTCCCATCTGCACCCCCATCACAACAGTAAACAATGAAACGCCATTAGGATGCTTTGATTTCTTAAAAAATTATGGGATATAACTTACTTCATAACCAAGTTATTTTCTTAAAAATGCACAGAAAATGCAATGGGATTTTTCTTTCTTTCCTGCAGCTCTGTTGTTATTGAAAAGGTCTCGGATTCCTATTTTTAAAGCAGATCGGCCATTCTTCTATTTCCTGAGAGAACCTAACACAGGTATTAAAGTATTTTTTGACAGGATTCAGATAATTTATGTGTCTCTTTAGCAACAAGGGCTCATTTGTCCACTATCCCCTAGCATTCTTTCTAGCTGTTTTTATGGTGCTTCAGAAGCTTCTCAGTTGCTGTCTTGTATCCTAAGAAAGGGGACTATTTCATAAGTATAAAGGAAACTTATCCTCCTTGTTTTTTTACCTTCTCATTCTCTCAGCTCATATATAGTTAATGCAGACTTTTTAAAAATGCTATAGGTTTCTACTTCTGAAGATACTTGGAAAAATCATGAAAGTAAAATAAATTATAAATCTTGCCCTTTTTTTCCCTTTGTCCCCTAGCTTTCTTGTCATTTTAGAGTTTTTTCAGGTCATTAGAGTATACCAGAGTAGTCCTCTTGTGATCCTAGTATTCTAATGAATGCACCTGGATTTCTATACTGTTCTGTTGATCTTTCTCAAAAATCAAATGTTTGCCCTAGTAAGTCCTACTACATAACCTTATGGTAATTCAAAGATGGTGTGGTACCGGCAAAGCCTCAGTACATCAGAAGGACACACAAATATCCTTAGGCTTCGACAATATTGAACAAAGTCTTTAGATTATTTCTCTTAATGTTCTTCCTCCCCCACTCACAATTACTTAGCCTAGGAAGGAAAAGAGATTCTCAGTTAAGAGTTGTTGGCAAGTCTAAACAGTGTATTAAAAAGAAATAGGATAGAACAAGACTAATAAAATCAAGCAAAGGTGGATCTACTTTAACTAAACATCAGGCATTACTTTTATTTATGGAGAAAAATGTCAAAAGTTAGAATGAAAATTATGCATAGTTTTACATAAATTGTTAAGGAAATACTGTCAACATCATTTTATCTGAGAATCATTTGCATCCTGCTGTACCTTGTGCTAGAAATCAAAGGAACATTTTTGTGACGAAAAAGATATAAACCATTCACTAGAAAATAATCTATTTGGGATTATTTGGGGAGAAAAAGTCCGTCAACAGAATATGTCTTCCTAGTATTTCACCATGATCATCCCAACCCCATAATGATTAGATGAAACTATCACTTATCACGCAGAACAGGCGGCAGAGAGCCTTCTCTTAGAAAGGACACGTCAAAAAAATGAAAGATGAGAAAAAGGACAGGTTCTACTCCCTAAAGAAACAAAGAGACAGGACTACATTTGAACAGAAAGGTCACTGCCAAAAGCCAATAGCCAATAAAGGTTGATAGGTAAAAGAGAGATTCTGATTTTGGAATTCAAGTGCATAAAAATGATGTAAAATCCTTAAACAAGGAAAAGACACACCACTATTTCAATGGTGGAGTTTTCAGAACTGCCTCAGTAATCAGAATGAAAATGTAAGGATAATCCAAACCCAGTTCCACAATCCACTGGAATTCTAATAGTCCTTGTGACTTTATTTACCTCTATCTGGGAGGCATTAGCCTACATCACACAATACAGTGGTTGCTCTTCTGGTGATGGTTATGGAAGAGTTTAGAAATGAGTCTCAGCCTTCATTATTTCCAACTGACAAATCTTACCAAGAGCAACTAATGAATCAATCAGCAAATGGGAAACATGGGAGACATTAAAAAAAAAAAAAGATTTGAAAACCTCAAGATTAAACTTTCCAAGACTATCATTTGTCGAGCCTTAAGTCATTCAGTGACATAAAGGGCCTAAAAAGACATGATGTTCCCCCTAGATGTATTCCCCTTCCCTTTTGACAATAATTCTACAATAAGTATTCTCACTAATTTAACTAAATATACTCATAGTTTTTTTTTTTAAATGAAAAAAGCCTGAGGGAGATGAGATATTAACCTTTAGTTCTGATAGGTTTCAAACCCTCCTGACCAGGTTTTAGGATGAGGTGAGAACAGTGGCAGAGAGATAAACGGCAAAAAGAAGAGATGAACAAAACTGCTACTTCTCACCTCCCTCCAGGATTCATTCAGAAAAATGTATTAAAGGTCATGAGCAATCTGCGAAATAGAAAATAAAACTTTCTGATAAGGAAAGCTGCTAAATATTGGGATAGGCTGAATCTCTTTCCTAGATACTCTTGTTAAGTATGAATTTTTATCTGAATGACTTTTAATCTCTCCTACTAATTCCAGAATCTAAATATATATAATTTAGGAACAGACAATATATTCTGGATTTTGTGTAATTCTCATTGAATTTAGCAATGTGACTACAGGCAGTTACCTTAACAATTCCATCTATTAAATGTTATCTTGCATTACTTAAAAGTATTTGTATAGAATTACACAAAGCTTAAAGAACTGCATATGAAAATACTATATAATATTAAATTCTTCTTTTTCTTGACAGGGTTTGTCTTCAGTATTGGGAGAGTTTCAAATCCCCTAAACTAAATGCATGTTCTCCACTTTCATCAATGCTTTTCTTCATAAAGTTATAATTTCATTTTGCTATACCCTTGAAATTTAAAAAAATGTTCTGATAAAGTGTAAAAAGCTAAGGGTATGTGATTTTCAATATTATAAACCTAAAAATACTTCAATTTTTAAATTTTATGAGTTTATTTTGCCTACTCTTAATCCAAATCTATTTTGACCTTCTTTTTTACTGGTCACCCCCCAAACCACTAAAAGGCACAGCAGTGATCTATGAATGGTGAGTGAGTCAGGCCATCAGATTTCTTCCTCAGTAAGGCTATTCTAGGCCATGTTGAATTGAGGGTGGAGAATGAATAGTGTGGTTTTCCTTATCCTGTGAAACTCAGGGGGGATGCAAAATGAGCAGTCATCTTAAAGGTGTTTCCTTTCTATTTAGCTTATAAATAAAACAGAGTTTAAGTGTGAGAACAGCAGAGCAGAACAAAGAGGTCTCCAATTTGTTGTGGGCTTTTGCAAGCATGGCATGAAGCTGCTAAAGGCTAGATATTTCAGAGTATGTAGTGTACTCCAAACCTACCACTCCCTAACAGCTTCAGCTTTGTGCCATCCACAATCCTAGTGAGAAAGGAAAAGGTGTTGAAGTAAGGAAACCAATAATATCCAAAATTGTCTGCTTTTTAAATAGCTTTTAAAGTATCTGTCTATCTGCCCCAGACAAAGTCATTCCCATCATCTAGGCAGAAATGGGAGTATGTTGGCATGGCCAACAAAAACTACAAACATATAGTAAAAAGGCAATGCAGATTATGTAACATGTAATTACAGTTAGGCTTAACAAACATGAACTTCAAGTGGTGTATTTTTCCAATGCTAAAAAGCAAGGCCTTTAAAATTCCATTATCTTAGGATGTTTTTAAATGATTACTTTAAATGTGATTATTTCCTAAACCACACAAGAGTAAAATAGAGCATTTATTGATGGAATAACAAAAGTGCTTTTCTTAAATATTCTTCAAAATACATTTGTACAACTTACAATAATATATCCAAAATAACTGTATATACAAAACATTACCTAGTTTTAATGTATGTGCTTTTTTCCCCAAAAATTACAAAGTAACTTCTTTTTTTTCTTTTTTGGCAAAGTTCAACCTTAACAGAGGTGACAATTTTAAAGGTTGGTTTAAGAAAATAGAACCTGAGGGAAATTGACACGCAAGAGTCAATGACAAGCAAGAGATTTGGAGGAATATTTTTAGTTTGTTAAATAAAAATGTTTTTTAGAGTGATACTTTTCACATTACAAAAATAAACCAAAATGAAGAAAAGGTCACTGTAAAATGATGGAAAAAGGATCTGTAGATTTGCTTTTAGTATTTCAAATAGCCAACAATGCATGTCAGAAAATGAATGCAAGATCACAACAGTCTTGTATTTACTTTGTATTTGAAGAAGATAGTGAAATAAGTGGCCACATTCTATTTTCTTTTAATTGCTATTAATATGGTTGATCTGATTGGCTCTTCGATGAATTTCATCCAAGAAGTTCTCCAGTTGTTCTATTAGCATTCGTTTTTTAAACCTGTATGAAAAAATAAATAGTACTCTCAATTACTTTTTAATGAATAGTATATATCAGTATAATTTTTTTTAAAAAGGAGAGAAAATTGCTTTGGGAAGATTTTTCAAAGTAAAATGAAAATAGAAAAATCAATACTATGACAATATAAAATATGTTGAAAGATTAGCAAATTATTATCCCAGTACAGTATTATAGTTTGTCCCTAAAACACTCGAGGGCTAAACAATGGGAAAGAGGTTGTTCCTTCCACAACCGAAAAGAAAAAGGAAAAAACAAAAAACCAAAAAACTAATATATTCAAAATGTATTCAAGGGCTGCAAACACTCTAGTGAAATTTGGGCTCCCAAAGCAAATACTTCAATAGCTTCTTCTCATGCTCTTTGTAAGCTGAATGTTGAAAGGAATGTGAACAAAGTATGAATATAATCTCCCACAAAATGGAAGAAGAAATGAAAATTGGGCAGCAGCATTTAAAAACCATGGTATTCTATTACAATTTGAGAGCTAGCAAATCAAGGATAGACATCTATAATACAGAGTATAGCAAGCAGTTAAAGTTCAAGTAACAACTTTAAAAGATTTTCAGTAACAAATATGGACGGACTAAAATTGCATCTGTCTACATAATTGCTGATGGTTTTAAGAATATCCCAAGACACTGGACATTTTATTCCTACTTCCTTGCTACTTAGAAGCTAATATAAATAGCCACCATAATACTACACAACTCTCTAAAAGGTGGCAGAAGTGAAGTACAGATACCGGGGATATAAATTCCTAATGAGGTTTTAGCTGACAGAATGTTACCACGAAGAGCATAATAGGTTAAATACTCAAAATTACATGAAAAGTTATAGCCTTATCTTGATCCTGCAAACTGGCCTATGCTCTAGCCACTCCAAAAGTACAAAAAGAAAAGAAAACCAGAAACAAAAAACCAACTTTATCTAAAATCTTCATGTGTAGCATAGAAGAGACAGGGGGACAAAGTGTAAGTGTGTTTACATTTAGAAGGTGGGATGTGATAAGCCCCAAGTTTTCTTATAATACTAAAATCCCCAAAATCTTGAAGGGAAAATAAAAAATGTTTTTAAACTCATACAACTATGTTTTCCAGTTAACTGCACTTCTTAATTACCATTTATAACCTTTATCCACCTTCTTTATACAGTGATCCCTCGGTATCCATGGGGGATTGATTCTAGGCCTCCCTATAAACACCAAAATCCATGAATGCTCAAGTCCCTTGTATAAAATGGCCCAATATTTGCATGTAACCTATGTACATTCTCCCATATGCTCTAAATAATCTCTACATTATTTATAATACTAACACAGTGTAAATACTATATGAATTAGACTGAATTGTTTAGAAAATGACAAGAAAATAAAAGCCTGTACATATTCAATACAGATACAACCATCCATTTCCCCGCCTCCAAATACTTTCAATCTGTGGTTGCTTGAATCCAACGAATGTGGAACCCAGGGATACAGAGGGCCAATGTACTAATGATCCTGGGCTACTGAAACAATCAGAATAAGGCCCATTTGTCCAATTCTTGTCTCCTTAATTACGTTTTCCCATGTAAAAATAAATGACACTCAAGTACGTTATTTTTAGTCACCAATATTAATGCATAAATGAGAAAAATTAAAGGTTATAAAATATTAATGTAAAGATATCAAAAAGCTACAGAGAAGAATAAACAAGAATTCTCCAAGTATCCAGTAATTTGTAGGGAGAAAAGGTCCATAATTCCTGAAGAATGTATGTGTGGCTGTTTTCTAAGTGAATTTCTTTCAATAAACTAAAAAAGAATAAGAATTTATTTATATGTTGGTATGCCATATACATTTATAAACAATACAAGTGCAAAACGGATACTGTTAAAATACCGCCTATATAAACTGTGGATTCATTTCATCACCATTTCATTATATGCAATAGTTTATTTACCTTGATGCTTCTTTAATGACATTTTGTAAAAATATTAGTCTTGTTTGTAAACTGCCTTGCACATGCTTCAGTAAAGTGAAGATTCTTTCATATTCTTAAAGCAAAAGAAGCAAAAAGAAAAATTAAGTGCCTTTCATTTGTCTTCTTATTCAATATTGTTCTTTTGCAGTTTATTATATTGATATACTGAGATAAAAGCATTCTACATAAAAATTTCACCACCCATTAGAGATTTTATATTTTAACATATATGTAAAAGTACATACACAGCAACAAAGATAAAACAACTAATCAAACCCTGCTTTGTAAGTAAAAGTTCCTATTAAGGTATCAAAGCTTAAAAGGATGAGTAAATAGCTTTATGGTAGTATCACTAAAAAATAAGAACAAGTGGCCTTTACAAAACTCCATCCTTACAGTTTAAAATTCTAACAGCTAACATGGGGGTAACTGGGAAGTGGGGGTAAAAACCAAACAGGTTAAGAGTGTTATTTCAGTTTTAAGTTTTCATATGAAACTCTGCAAGGGCTATAAACGTCTAAACTCCAAGGACTGATTTGCACCCATTTCTGGACCACCCAGGTCATTGTACTACCCCAGGGCAAGTGATCTGTTAACATCCTCTAAATGAATGCCAATAATGCTGAACTTTTTCCCACAAAGTTCTTTTGTGTTCACATACCAGATAGCTTTCATAACTTGAGTTTTTCGGCCTAAACATATCCTATAATATCATAGTTTAACTACTAAACATAGTGCTAGGCACTATGACAAGAACTTTACAGACATGAAGTCATTTAATTTTCACTATATCTTTTGTGAGCTAGCTGCTATATTAAAATTCCATCGTTGGTCAGAAGAATATTCAAGACTACGGGTTCCTGTCAATTTATCTGTACAGTGTTGCTCTGCTCTCAGTCCCTGCTGCCTACCATACCTAGTACCTTGGAAATAGAAGATATTCAGTGTTGGTCAGATGAATAAAGGATCTTAACTGAGATACTGTTCAAGACAGATCTAGAATCATATCTATTCTTTTACTACAGTTACTTGACTTTTTTTTTTTTGCTTTTTGAGCACATACAGAAATCAGATTTGAGGTTCGTCTCTTATTATACATACTTCTTCCTGGCTTTCGGATTTCTTTCATTATTTGTGCTTTTAGTTCAGTATTGACCTCTTCATGGCTTCTGCAATGCATCAATTTCTTTCCTTTGTTGAGTGAAGATGCTGGTATGTTCTCTTCAGCACATTGTTCTTTATCCCTTGGCTCCTCATGATTTTCTAAAAATCCACCAACAGTGAGGTCATTGGTTCCTAAATGGTCATGACCAAGAGCCTCCGTATGATTGGTTGGCCGTTCCAGTAAACTGGCTGGAGAAGATGTTGAAAACTCAGTATCCATAGCATTTGGTGTAATGTCTGATGAAAGTTGGTCTGCAACATGATTTTCAACCACATCATGTATTATCGAATCATTACTGGTTTCTGAAACTAAAAACAAAGATATGGGGAAAAAATTATGGGATCCAGTCTCAAAGCATACAGTAAATAAAGCTACAAAAGAACATTACTACAGCAAGTCACAACTGTCTTCCTTGACTAATGCAAGTTAACAAATAATGTGATATAGTTCTTAAGCATTGCCAAAGATACAGCAGATTTCAATGTGACACATACGCAGTATTTACAAAATATTTACAATTTTTACCCTTAGAGGAAAAAATAAAGCCAATTTCAAGTAGTTTTTAGTTTTCTGGTTTATTCTATGGCAATTTTATTGAAACAGGTAGGTTCTTGATACTTCAATGAAATAGCTATGATCAAAATTATCATGGTCATCTATCTCTACCTTAGAGAGCCCTAACTCACACATATGCCTTATACATCTGGTATCATTTAGAGGCAAAAGTAAACACTGGGTAGTTTTTACTTTCCACTTATACTTCTGCCTTTAACTGTTCCAAATTCTGCAGGGAACAGGCCACCAAACAGGTAATGTTTTACAGTATACCCTTCTAACTAGAGAATCTAGTCATCATTTATTTACCAGTACAGAGCAACCTGGTGCCCACCTTCAGCTCATTAGACTACTAAAACTGAAAGCTCGCAAGCCTTCCTCTTACACCAGATTATTAGACTTGCCCCACAGAAAGCAGCTGAATTTTAAGTTCTCTGATTGCTCACCAACCTCCAGGATACCATCTGAATTCATCTCTGCTGTCCTCATTTCCTGTCCAAGCTACAAACTCAGTTTACTCATAATCCCCTATACACTCATTTCCACAAATCCCCCAAATTCCTGACTCTCTCCTAAATTTGATTCCATGATTTGCAAACTCCTCTTTACTGAATATTCTCTACAACAACTTATGCTTTAACTGAAACCCAGCTCTCCTGTACAGAGACTGCTCTCCTTTCCAGACCAAAAGTAGAAACTGCTTTCTCTTGCACACTCTCCATAGGCATAAAAGGACATGGAGTCACTGATTCCTTCACTTCCTAGTGCTATTGCAAAATTACCCCCTTGCACTCTTGTGAGGCTCCACCATGCCACTCACACTGTCTCTCCTTATCACTGTCTTAGGCCAATCTCCAGGGTACAAGCCTGTAAGATAGTGTTGTCTCTGGCACCCAGTTCATAGCCTTCCTTCTGTTGTGCTGAGCCCCTATCAACTCCAGTGGGGATGACACCAAGCTCAAGAAGCCAAAGAAGAGACCCAGAGCCAGCAAACAAGACAAGGCGTTTTGTTGGGGGCTTACATAAAGGGGAGCGAGCCCAGTGGTGGCAAGCTAGGCAGAAGAACCACCTTTTACATACAGTCCAATGGTGGTGGGCTGGACAGGATAACTGCATGGCCCAGTGGCAGCAGGCTGGGCAGAAAAATGGCAACTGCTTGCAAAAAGTATGCAGTTTATAGCGTATTTTCACTTAGCACGCTTCCCCCTAACAACCTCCACCTGGCAACCTTCATTTAACCCAAAACAAAGGGCCTCAATCCCGTCTGGCCTGCATTCACTTCACAATGGGCTAGCGGCACAGATGTTCCTTATAGATAGGGAATGGATCTTTCGGTTAGCCACCCTATTCCCTAGCTCAGAACTCCCAACTGCATGCAGGTGTTGTCTGCAAGCAGGGTCATTCTCAAGGTATGCTTCAGTTATTGCTATCAAGCGCATCTGCCATGCACATTCCACAAGCCCTTCTGACTTCATTCTTGGTTCTTACTACTACTCGAAGTCTGGTGTGTGGACGAACAGAGAGCTTGCTAGAAATGCTCATCTGCCTCAGACTGAATAAATGAGAATCTGCAGTTTAACTAGACCTCCCAGGTGATTCACATGCATATTCAAGTCTGAGAAGTGCTGTGGTGACTTCAATGTTTAAGCAGATCACCTGTTAAGAACCTGGCCTCCCCATTCCCCAGCTTCTCTCTAAAGAACTTAAACTTATACCTTCGCCTTTCACATCCAGACAAATTCAGAGATGGAGGAGTATCATCTTCACAGTACTCCCGCTACTGCTCCTTAACTCAGCCAGACTTTGACTCTAGCAATTCCTCTACTTTCTTCCTATTAACCATATCCCTTCTAAGTAGCCAATTCTGTATCAGGCTTATATCCCTGTAAGTAAAAGTGATATGTCACTTTTACTAATGTCTTAATTTCTTTTGTTCTACTGTCTTCCCATAACATCTGCCAAGCAAAATCCTATCTCTTGACTCGCTCTATCTGCTTGCCCCAGACTTGCATTTGGAATCATGAGCGCTGCTGGAGAAACAGGGCCCAGCTCTATAGAGTGGTCACAATCACTATCTCTACTTGGATCCTAGGCACTGTCTAGCAACCTTATCACAATCTTTTCTCTCTCTCTCTCCCACAGAGATTGTTAAACTCCCTCACTCTCTTCAAACCTCTGACTTTCCCAATATCCCCTTCCATCTCAGCAATATACTTCACCTTCTATCTCACAGAGCTCGAAAGAAAAGCAAAGCCATGATTAAGGGACTTCCTTTACCTCCCTCTAACTAAATTGCACACACCCTCGCCCCACTTCCCCCCACATTCTGTGTCAATGGAGGGAGCATTCTTTCATCTGTGCTCTAGACCATTCCCTCTTGTGTTCTCAGTAATTTTGTGCTGAGTATGGCTTTTCTCATTTTCATTTTCAACCTCTCCCTCTTTACTGGTTCCATCACCAGCACTGAAACATGCTCAAGCGTCTTTGATATTAAAAACAAAGAAAAATCACCATTTTCAAAACCCTGTGAACTCTTCCAGGTACCATGCTCTTTTCCCATCTTCCTTTTACAACTAAACTTAACTGGTTGTTTATACTCATACTCATTGTTTCCATTTTCTCACCTCTCACTCCTCTCATAACCCCTTATTAGGCTCTGCCCCTTTACTCCATAGAAATTCCTCTTGCTAAGATCGCCAAAGACCACAGAATCTTTCCATTTCTCTTGATTGAACTGTTTTTTTTTTTAAGTATTTGGGACAACTACCCACTCAATTATCTTGCCCTTTAGCTTCCATGACATTAAATTCTCCCCTATTTTCTCCTATCTCTAAAATTCTTCCTTCTCAATCTCCTTTTCTGCTTTCTTCTCTTAACTTTGGCACTTTCGAGGTTCTGTTCTGAGCGTTTTTTCTTCTGTTTGCCTTGGTGAGATTTTATTCAGTGCAATGGGCAGTAACCTGCCTCTCATACTACCCCTCTAGCCCAATCCTCTTCTCCTGAGTCTCAAACTCAATATTCATCTTCTAACTTAGGATCTCCACTTGATGACCTAATATGCACTTCTAAACTAAATTCATTTATCATTTCTTCTTCCACCCACCCAGTGTCTCTTAAGACAGACGTCTGACTCCTCCCCTCCTCTGTTCCCAACATCCGACCAGTAACCAAGTCCTTTAGTGGTATGTCCAGGTATTTCTCAAATACATATTCTTCTTGAAACCCCACTGTCAGGTCAGCAGCATCTGTTCCCCGGGTTTCCCAACTGATTCCTGTGCATGCACAATTATTTAATAACATCAAATATATAGTCAGTGTCCATACTCTCCAACATGTTTTCTGTTTGTGGAAAAGTTTGATTTTGTTTGATTCTGAGTACAGTTAAGGCCTATACATTGCAACTGGCTTACATATCTCTTAAACTACATTTGAATCTGTAAAATCCTTCTGTACCCCTTTTATTTTTCTGGAAAAAATATTTTTTTCTGGAAAATTTTTTTTCTGGGAAAAAACCCAACAGATTCTTTCTCCTGTAGAGTTTTCTACAATCTGGATTTTACTAATTGTATCCCACATGTTTCTCTGTCCCCTGTATTTCCTATAAATTGGTTTGATTACATTGATGTTCAATTTTGGTTTTTGGTTTTTTTTTTTTTTTTTTGGTAGACAACTTCAAAGGCAGTATTGGATACTTCCATCAGGAGTCATATAATATTTTGTTTCTCTTCAGTTAACATGTTGTAAGTATGACCACTATCTATAATTGATAAGTCCATTAATTCATTAGGGTTTCCCTATATTCATTCTTGCTCCTCTCTGATAATAGTCCACACACATTACAGTCAACCTGGTCTTCATAAAATGCTAATCAGATTAGGTCACCATCATTTTAAAGCCTTTCAGTGGATTCTCACTGTCCTTAGAATAAAGCTGAAAATCGCTTCCAAGACCTTCCATAATCTGGCTTCTATCATCTTTCAGTTCTCACCTTACCTCATTCCCAACACCCTTGCTATACTGTCTTTAAGTTCCCTTAATGTCTTTCTCTTTATGCCTCTGCACATACTATTGCTCTAGCATAAGCAAATGGCACGGCTTTTGGCTTAAGCATTAACTTCCTCAGTAAAGTGCCTTGACTTCACTGACTTAAATCCTCTTGCCAAATGCTTCCAGAATATACTTGACATCTTTTCCATAACATTCAACATACTTCTAATATCTGTTCAATGACTGACCTTCCTTGCTGATTATAAATGAGGGCAGAGATCACTTCTGTCTTCAGTGGTATACCTCAAAGCACAGCATTATCCAAAATAGCATACATATTTAATAATTAGTTGACTTCAACTGAAATTGAAAACCATCTTTCTGTGGATAGTGATAATGCTCCTTTCAAAAGTATTATTTTGAAAGATTTGCAAATGATATGTTAGAACATGATAGCTAATAAAGCATCATAAATATAAGAAATGTTCAAATGCTCATTAAAAAGACATACAAAAATGATTACATGCTCATTTAAACAAATATCTTCTCTATACATTCATTCACTCATTGTACTACTAATCAATTTCCTTCTATAATCTAAAACAAAAATCTCTTCCTTGAAAAGGAACCAAAAGGTAGCAAATAATGTTTAAGAAAAAAACAATTCTTACTTTTATGAAGAGGAAGAGGTTTAATAAGATCTGGCTGTGCTTGAGTTGTAGGTGCAGGTGGTCCTTTTCCCCCAATATGATTGTTTACAACAGGATTCTGCTGTCTGCCTCTTAGCAATGGAGACATACACCGACGTCTTTTAGGGATCCCTTGCATATTTGGTTCTCCAGGTCGTTTATGTTTATTTTGAGGTCCAGCCACAAATTCATCTGCTTCATCTATCATCATACCCTTTAGCAAAAAAGAATACAATTTTCTTGAATTTACAAACAATGTTTAAATGGCACAACCAGTGTCAATTCCAATGAAGGTAACTATATTCTGTTGACATTTATTAGATACTCTACCAGGAAAATAGCTTCAGCTTACTTTAGTTAAATTAAGAACTATAAAACGGACAGTGCCTACCATAAGCAAATTACATAATAGAACATTTCAAAATTACCTTCTTATCCAGCTTAAAGGGGTTGCCAAATGTATGCAACCTTCGCGGCTGATCAGGATCAAGTTCTCTTAGTGGAGAAGGTACTTGCTTGAGGTATTCCTGGTAGTTCCCCATTTGTGCTATAGGAACACTGTGCACTTGATCTTTCAAAAAGAATACAACAGCAAAAAAAGTTAACCTCACTAAGACTATATATACTCCAATTAGTTCTCAAATAATGTCTCCTTATATATGAATGCTACCTAGTGTTATTCTAGACAGTCTTCTTTACCAACATATTCTAAATTCGTTTGGTGCAATTATAACCACTGCGACAAAATATTTTAAAATAAAATTTAAAATACTGATCTCATCATTTAAACAAAACAAAAATTACCATTAATTTCACACATACATATATTGCCATTAATTCCACACATACAGAAAGTATGTGTGGCCAGGCGCAGTGGCTCATGGCTGTAATCCCAGCACTTTGGGAGGCTGAGGCAGGCATCCGGATCACTTGAGGTAAGGAATGAGACCAGTCTGGCCAACATGGCAAAACCCCATCTCTACTAAAAATACAAAAATTAGCAGGGCATGGTGGCATGTGCCTGTAATCCCAGCTACTAGGGAGGTTAAGGAGGAGAATCGCTTGAACCCAGGACGCAGAGGTTGCAGTGAGCCGAGATCACACCACTGCACTCCAGCCTGGGCGACAGAGCAAGGCTCTGACTCAAAAAAAAAGTATGTGTGATCTTACCGTGAAAGATGTATCTCTTCTCTTCTACGCTATTCCAAATAAACAGAATTTAATTATAGTAGAATTTGTAGAAAATGGCAGTACATTATGGTAAAAAAGAGAAGTCACATAGCTAACTCTTTTATATAAAATTATTGTTATATAAGCGTTCTGTTAGAACGCTTAAATCAGAGGTGGCAAAGGTTTAAAGTCTCATCTGCCTTGATTTATAGTAGGTGCCATGGATAAAGGTGAAGGAATTATCAGAACATGCCATGAAACTGGCCATCCAGAGTTAAACCATCAAATACTGGTATATCTCAAGAAAATAACTGAGATAAGAAAAATCACTTATTTTAAGTATACAGTTTGATAAGTGGTTGGTGTCTGTGTGTGCGTGCACGCGCATGAATGCATGAGAAAAGCCATAAAAGGAAACGAAACTGTTAAGAAAGGTTGTTACCTCTAGGGAAGAGAATTTGGGGCAACAGTGATGGTAGGAAGAAAGGTAGAGAATCAGGGATGATTCACCTTTTACTTCATTTGTTTGAACTTACAATAAGAATGTTATAGTACTGTAATAATTTGAAATTTATATCACCATGCTATGCTTTTTCAGACTATAAAGAAAAAAAATTTAAAAATACCAGTATTAAAACTATGATCTAACCTTCGTCCTGTCCTTTCAGAAATCTGCGAGTGCTCTTCAAAAGATTAGATCTCATTCTTGTTAAGTGATCCAAAAGATTTCGTCTTGGTATGTCATAAGCATTTCTAAATGTCTGTGGCTTCAAATCCTATTAAACAACATTTGAGGACAAAATTTATTGTCAAACATAGAATTACAAGCACCTAAAATCTCTAGCCTGCAGCATAGGTTTGGAAATAAGATATATAAACTAGCTGGCTTAAAAAAATAAAATAAAGACATACAATATAATCTTAATGTACCGGTTCAGGGCCAAAAGATGAAAATTTGGTAATAAGCTCAACCAAACAATCTCAATTCACCATCTAACTCTAAAGATTTTATTATATATTCTGGATAAAAGAAGTAAACTCATTTAAGTAAAAATCAATTTCCAATTTTTTTTTTAAAACAGCTTTGATGTGTAATTTATATACCATAAAATCACCTATTTTAAGTATGTAGTTCGATGAGTGTTAGTAAATTTATAGTTGTGAAACCATCATCATAATCCATTTCCACTATCCCCAAGTTCGTTGTACCCACTTGCAGTCAATCACTATTCCTATCCCCAGGCAACCACGTGATGTGCTTTCTATGCTCCATTTTATAAATGGAATTTTGCAATGTCTAATCTTTTGTACTTGGCTTCTTTCAATTAGCATGATGTTTTTGAGATTCATTGACATTATTCATGTATCAGTAGTTTGTTCCTTTTTATTCCAGAGTAGTAGTCTATTATATGGACACACCACATCTTCTTTATCTATTCACCAGTTGATGGGCACTTGGACTGTTTCAAGTTTTTGGCTATTATGAGAAATGCTGCTATGAATTGGCATGCTAAGCCTACAAGTAGAATGACTGATTGTACAGCAAATTTATGTCTACACTTCTTAAGAAAATATCAACTATTTTCTATCAGTAATGTTAGGAGGGTTGCTCCACATTCTCATCAATACCTGTATTTTTTGTCTTTTAAATTTTATTCATTCTAGCAGTTATGAAGTAGTATCTCGTTATGGTTTTAATTTGCACTTCCCTAATGGCTGATAAGGCTGAGCGTTACTTCACGTTCTTATTTGTATTTGTATATTTTCTTTGGTGAAATGTCTGTTCAAGTATTTTGCCCACATTTGTCCTATTATTGAGTTATATGAATTCTTTATATATTTTGATACAAGTCCTTTATTTGATATGTGCTTTTCTCCCAAGCTGTAGCTTCCCTCTTCATTTTTAATGTTTCTTTTAAAGAGCAAAGTTTTTTTTATTTTAATGAAATTCAATTTATCAACATTTTTGGTATGTGCTTTTAGAAATCTTTGCTAACTCAACATCATGAAGATTTTTTCCTGTTTTCTTCTAGAAGTTTATAGTTTTTGTTCTTACATTTAAGATCATGACCACTTCAAATAATATGAGGTAATGGTCAATTCATTATTTTGCATATGGATATCCAATTGTTCTATTTGTTTAAAAGACTGTCTTCTTATCCACTAACTTATTTTAATATCTTTGTTAAGAATTGACTGTGTGTGAGGGCCTACATCTAGACTCAATTCTGTTCCACTAATCTCCTATGTTTATCCTTATGATGGCCACCACACTGCATGGATCACTGTAGTAAGTTTTACAATAAGTTTTAAAATCAGATGATGTAAGCCTTCCAACTTTATTCTTCTAAAATTGTTTTGGCTATTCTAGGACCTTTACATTTCCATATAAATTTTAGAATCAGCTTGCCTATTTCTACAAAAAGGCTGCTGGGATAAAGATATCTGTAACCATGAGTACTCACAAAGCATTTTTGGATCATGCTGTGGGCCTAATAGGGTCATCAGTTTAAGTACAAAACTATAGTGAATTCTACTATCCACTATTGCAACTTAAAGCAATTTCTAAACCTCTGTTTTCTCATCTATAAAATAAACAAGTTAGTTTACTCTTCATCAGTCTATCCATTCATTCACACACCATGTACACTGTTTTAATTCTAGCATTGACAGTATAATGATAATTAGTCTACAAGGGTACAGAAGTACTCTTTCAAGTCTGGATAAACTGAATGTCAGAGTTAACAGAAAATGTGATTTATCCAGTAACATAACAGAACATAACTAGAGTAGTACTAAATTCATGATTATTACCTTATTCAGCAAAGCAACTTGGAACCCAGTGTATTCCTTCATATTAAGGTCTAGCAGTCTGTGAGGGACATCCTCTGAAATTCCCTGGAGGAGTTGTTGAAAATCTTTCCTATATGCCATTGATAAACCATGTGATCGGCTCCGGACTTTTATTCCAGTTTCCTGTACTACTTTTTTGCCTACAGATCCAATGACCCGATCAGATTCTATTTTGGCCTAAAGTAAAAATAAGTAAGAATTATCTTGATAAAATCTAAATTAATAAATCAGATACTAATGGTTATGATCATCTATAAATTAAATATATATATTTTAAGTATATAAGAAGTTAAAAACTCAAGTAGCATAGTTTATGTCAAGTATTGGGTAAATTAAACATAGTTTAAACAACAATGTCTTATGATTTTAAATCATTACAACTCTAAACTTTTGGAGCAGGACAAACACAATTTCAATTTATTATTTTATTTGTTAATACCCACTATACTTAAACCATGAAATGTAAATGCACACTAAACGAAAATGTGTATTCCCAATTCGGGGGTGATAGAAAATTTTTTTTTTAAATCATCATTACATAAGACATTTTTACTAGCACATCAATATGGCAAATAATTATGTAGTTCTTCCCTGGAAAGCAAGAAGCAATGTTTTGACTCCTCCCAAACTGCCTTTTGATTTGTAGTTAAGGTAGCGATGTCAGAAGTACTGGAAAAATAATGTATTTCACAGGACATTAATGATTTCACAGTCAGTTAAACTATATACTGCTTGACTACTATATTATTTATTAATGTGATTTATGGCCAGAATGACAAAATTCAGTGTTTTCTACAAACATTTCAAAGAAACTCCCGTTCTGAAAGAAAAATCTGCAGGTTTCAAAACATAAAGAAGTTTTTTTTTTCTTAAGGAAAAATGACTTTCTAATCTAAATTTCTCAAAAGATAAATAATGTTCACATATAAGAAGTCTAGGACCACACTCATGAAGCCATTTTCATAAATAAGGAATTATTATACAATTTTCAAATTAACGTTTCAAAACATAGCACACCATGGATGTGAGACAGAATTATGTAATATATGGCTCTAAAATGTAATATATTAATATAACGGAATTCCATTAGAACCATCAAGAACTAGCTTTTAACCTGTTTAACTATCTTAGCCAAAACCATTCAAAATACTTAATGGCTCACTCTATTTCTTGATATTACCTGTTGACTCAGTTTTTTGAGGTATGAAATGACACTGTAACTAAGTCCATATTCCATACTGTCTGCTATTAGGTTAGGTGCTCCCATCATCCTAACAGCTTTCTTCAAGGGCTATAGGAAAAAAAGAAAACATCATTCAATATTAAGCTTATTACAAACATGGTTCCATGTATAGTCTGTCTTAAAATTTTCTCCAAAAAATTATTTCCCCTTCTTTTCCTCAATAAGGAAGTAACGCAATCATATTTATGTTTCAGTAAAATGTTTGTCAGTGGGATGAAAGGCCGTTTGAAGTAGTTAAAAAGGATTAGAGGCCATAATAACTCCCCAAGACAAGAAGGATAAGATACTGGACTTCCTTGGTACCACTGGGAGATACTAGGTTTGGAAGAAATGGACAGAAGACACGTTCTAGAGGTAGCTCTGACAAAACGTGGGTAGAAAGTGAAAAACACTCAAGGAAAATGCAAGATTTCTACTTTGAGTAATTAGTTGCTCAACCACTCACTAGTTATATGATTCTAGATCAGATTATAAATAAGCCCTCTGGCTCTCTGTGGCTTAGTTTCTCATTTTTAAAATGGGGATAATAACAATACCTACTCTCACAGGGTTGTCATGGGATTAAATGAGTTAATACACATAAAGCACTTTATAAAACCATTGGGTACAAATTATTAATCATTACTATTATTATCATATGCTGAGCTGAAAAAAAAAGCTCTGAAGGAAACATAAGCAGGAGGAAAAAACAATCTAATATTTATTATGGATGTGGTAGTTGAAAGTTAAAAAACCTTTCAATTGTAAGGAGAGACTGAGAAGTAATTTATACGATGAAAAATATCACTAGCAAGAGTGTCTAGCATTTGTGAATGGGACAGAGCCAGAAAAAGGATGATAATCATTGACATATTAGAAAGTGTATAAGCACTGGTGTCAAACTGAAATCAAATCCCAGCCCTGATATTTAACACCTATCTGGCTAGGCTAAATCCTCAGGGTTGCTACGAAACGTAAATGAGTCAACATATGTAACAGTTCCTATTCAAAGTGTTTGTTCTTTTTTGTCCTTCTACTTGCCAGGCACTGTGTGCTAGACATTCATTACAACTTATCTGTTAGAACTATAAAATGTCATGATTTTTAAAGCTCAAGAAATTAATCTCCTAATTGTATTAGGGATGATTTAGAAACATTATTTATAGCCAAATGCTGTAATATTCCTGCATCAAAACAGAATACATAAGTGATTTTAAGTACTTTTGTTAAAAAGTTATCTTTCACAAACTAAATCATGTATTCAATAAAATGCATGTTATTGGTTTTACCCACTATGATACACTAATTTTGAAGTAATCAAGTCCTCTAAAGCATATGGTTCTATAAGAATATACACTTACCCACCTTACAAAGTGTTTCTAGAGATTTGGGAAATAATACAACGAAAACTATTGTGCACACTTAAAAAGAAATATAGTCGGCCCTACATATCTGTGGATTCCCTATTCTGTGAAGTCAACCAACCACAGACTGAAAACGTTAGGAAAAAAAAAATGGATCGTTGCATCTGTACTGAACATATACAGACTCTTTTTTCCTTGACATTATTCCTTAAACAATACAGTGTAATAAGTATATACATATTAAGTAACCTAGAAATGGTTTAAAGTATACAAGAGAATGTGTGTAGGTTATATGCAAATACTATGCCATTTTATATGAGGGACTTGAGCATCTGTGACTTTTGGTGTCCACAGGTGATCCTGGAGTCAATCCCTCACAGATACTGAGAGACAACTATAATCATAAAACTGTAATTTTAAAAGGTAGTACAACACTCGAGGTTAAAAGCCTAAATCTAAGCCAGACTGAATTTCAGGCTCCTCATCCCCTCACGTATTAGCTATGTAGCCTTGTGCAAATTATTTAATTTTTAATGCCTTAGCTTCCTCATCTGTGTAATAGAACCAATAATCATTTCTACCTCATAGGGTAACTGTATAAATTAATGATGTGGCTTATGACAGTACCTGGCCTATGTAAGCAGTACATAAATGTTCTCGTGATCATGATCATCATCACTACTCTGCAAATCACTGAAACCTCTCTTTACCTTTACATCTATAGTGGTCATTTGTATACTCAATTTTCATGTCATTTAATCTATAAAAGCAATAAATAAAAGTTATAAAAGTTTATAATACCCACAATAAACCATAAGCATAATATAATTAACAAGTTTTTTTTTTTTTTTTTTGAGACGGTGTTTCGCTCTTGTTGCCCAGGCTGGAGTGCAGTGGCACAATCTCGGCTCACTGCAACCTCTGCCTTCCAGTTTCAAGCGATTCTCCTGCCTCAGCCTCCCGAGTAGCTGGGATTACAGGCGCCCGCCACCACGCCCAGCTAATTTTTGTATTTTTAGTAGAGACGGGGTTTCACCATGTTGGCCAGGCTGGTCTTGATCTCCTGACCTCATGATCCGCCCGCCTCGGCCTCCCAAAGTGCTGGGATTACAGGCGTGAGCCACTGCGCCCGGCCAACAAGTTCTTTTAAATAATATTCTTACCCCGAGATAGTAGGGAGGCATTGTCTTCAAATAACTTTCAAATGACTGTCTCCACTTCAGTGTTGGTTTTGCTTTATGCACTTTAAACAAGTCATCTAGAAACGTATAATGTGAACAAACTATCACTACTCATTATTTTCACACATAGAAGTCAAGTCAAAGACGTTTCCTTTTTAAAGTCTGCTTTGTTATTTTTGAGAGAGTAACATCAGATGTTTTTTAACAAGAAAGTCAGTAAGATTTATGGTTTTGTCATTTTCTATAAAATGAAAAGATGCCAATTATGGTCTAAAAGTACATGTAGGAATTAAGTTAGAATCAGAAAATACACAAGGAATATCTATGCCCTCCTTAGACCTAGACACAAAGCAGATTTGAAGACAGAAACAAAGCATGCACAATGTTTTCTATAAAATATACCTACTAATATTTTGACTATAACTTTTAAATTTAATGTGATTTCATGGAAGGTAAGTTTTCTCCAACAGCACTCCTCAAAAATGATAGCTAGAATGTACCTAGAAACTAACTTCAGGCTTTTATCAAATTATTTTGGAACAAATTCCTTTATTTAAAAAATATTTGCCAAATGAAAATTAAAGTGTAGATAAATTCTTAAATAATGCACTCAGATCTATGCTTCTACAGAATGTCTCATTTCAAACAGAAAGCCTACATTACCAATTCTAACTGTTAGAAATCTAACTTGTAGAAAAGTTAGAATATTTAATTAAAAAATTTAAAATGTAACATCTTTGGCTGGGCACAGTGGCCCATGCCTGTAATTCTGGCACTTTGGGAGGCCAAGGCGGGCGGATCACCTGAGATCAGGAGTTCAAGACCAGCCTGGTCAACATGGTGAAACTCTGTCTCTACTAAAAATAAAAAACTTAGCTGGGCATGGTGGTGTATGCCTGTAGTCCCAGCTACTTGGGAGGGAGGCTGAGGCAGGAGAATCGCTTGAACCTGGGAGACGGAGGTTGCAGTGAGCTGAGAATATGCCACTGCACACTTGCCTGGGTGACAGAGCGAGACTCCGTCCACACCCCCCAAAAAAGTAATACTTTTATCAAATTGCAGACTAAAAAGTGTTTCAATATCATCTTTTAATTTACTGTAAACACAAACAGGTTATATTTTCTTAAAGATGTTCAATATTTTAGGATATTCAAAATATTTTCATTGATTTCTAGAAGACAAGAAAAACTACAAAGAAATGTGCTTTAGGAGAACTTTTATATGCTAAGCCAAGGAGAAAATGACAAGAATGACTTACCTAAGAGGGGAAGAAGGACTGGATAATTATAAGGCATCACAAATAAGTTGACACAGTTCAGTGCTGTACTGGCTTTCAAGTAACCAAAAGGATGACCAAGTTCACTGTATTTTGCACTATTGCTCACGTACACCTGTTAAAAAGGAGCAGTTAAAACTTTAATAACCTTTAAAGAATGTTACATAAACCATTGATTCAATTCAGCTTTTTAAGAAACACCTCATTTAAATTTTGGGGTCACTATAAGTTGTTCAGCTCACCTGCCAACATGTTTGAGGAGATTTCCTTTCCAGGATAAATTGAGTCAGTGGTGAAGGTTCCAACTCGTATTTGTCAAAAGGAAGTTTATCAATAACCATTGGTTCACAGTCTGTACAGGAAAACTTCACTACAGGATGAGATGTACGAGGTGGCTAAAGGGGAAAGTCTTGTAATTACTACTTACATGAAATTCCAGAAACAAAACTAAGTATCCCTCATTATCAAAATTTACTCAGTTCCTCCGTCTTGCTGATAAGTTTGATTTACTGCTAAAAGCAACATTAAGCTGAAAGAAAACACTTGAAAATGTAATGCTAAAGTTATGTAATATTCACAAGAAAAAGATAAACACTTGAAAATCTATAGAAATGAAAATATTTTTAGGTCTTATGCAAAATTTAGTAATTGAGTATTCACTGATTTTTACATCCAAAAAATGAGAAATGTATACAGAAACTCTCACAAGTCTTCATTTGTAACAATTACTTATAGTGACTTCCAAAGTAATCATAGATCTTGATCAGTTTTTGAATATACATTTCTAATTATATAAATTATAAATGTAGACGTGCATAACAAAATATATACCAAAATGGTATTAAAATAGGAGAAAAATAACCACAAATAGAACTTCTAATGCTTCCTTCCCTATTCCAGCAATCATTTTGGTAAACTCTACAGGATACACACCCTTATTTTAGAAACCCCTGTTCTAGAGGTATAAAAAAATAATACTTTTTTTAAAAAGGCATGTTACCCCCCAATCTACCTCTTAATAGTCCTCTTCCTAAAAATCTCACAAATTGTGAACAAAATGAGCTATGAGGAAATAATTTTAAATTTCATAGCTATAAAGGACTCTATTTGCCTCAGTTACTGCTTATACCCTGGTGGTTCACAAATCTACTGTGATGGGGCCAGATGGCTCGTATTTCTCTGCTGTATCTAACTACCCACTGGACATAAGCTGAATCTTCCACAGGTCCCTCAGACACAATATGTACAATTTGTTACTTCTCCCCCAAGCTACAAAACCTGTTCTAAAAACCTAGCCATTATTCTTGATATCTTCCCCTCATCCTCCATATTTAACTGTCACAAAGACCTGGATAAACTGGTAACACAAATTCTAAGGCACTTACCAGAACACATAAACATGGTAGGTAGTTAGTACTAGTTGCTGCCTTCTGTCAGTACTAAACTCTCATCTCTCTAGAAATGTATCTTCTATTTCTTACCACTTTAATTTGGGCCTTCTTCATTTCTCAGATTAGTCTAGTACAAATGCTTTTTGCTTTGTTTAGTTTCTAATCAGTCCCCCTCTGATCAACCCTATGGCAGTGAAATATAAATAGGATCATATAAGTTCCCTATCTAAAACTGTTCAGTAAAAGTAACAGCCAATCACCTAAAAATAGGGTCTAGACACTTAACATCAAATATAAAGATCTTCGATGATCTGGTCCCTATCTGCCTTCCCACCACACCATACGGACTCCATGCTTCGGTCATGCGAAGTACTTATTTTCTCCCTTGCATATTGCAAACAAAGTTTAGAAGAATGAGTTGGCATGTAACAACCTCTAAAAGACCTCTTCCCTCATACCCCTTCCCACTCTGTACTCCAAAAACACACCAGGCTGTCAGGCCCACCTCCTCTGGCTCTGCACCACCCCTTCATTACAGTTGGCACACTGTACTCTATGATGTGTACATGTCTGACCTGCCCATAGATGGGTAATGTTCAAGAGGGGAAGCACTGTGTTTTACTCATCTTGTGCTCTGTGCCTAGCATGCACCTGACACACAGTTTATTGAATCAGTCCACGAAACACACTTATTCTGTGAATAAAAATACTGAGATCCAAGAGGGAAAGTGGAGGGAAAGATCCTCTAGAACTTGGCCAAGAAAATTTTGCATATATGATTTTGTTTAATCCCCAAAACAACCCTATGAGATGGAGCTATAAGCCACTTAACAGATGGGAAATTGAAGCTTACAAAAGATAACCAAAGGCACTAATTAATAACTAATAGTGCCGTGATTCAAATTCACATCTTGTAAATTACACTTAACTTCAGTAGCAATATTTCTTCAATATTATAATTTAGAAAAATCTCACTTCCCCTAATATCCTTCAGTTACTAAAGTTTGCCAGTTCTTTCCAATATTATTTCTTATTATTCTCTCTTCCATCATCATAATTCAACCACTTAAAATCTCTTACGTGAACCATATCAACAGCCCTCATAGGTAACCTACCTGCCTTTCAACTCATCTCCCCCTTCTAATTTTACTGCATATAACCACCACCAAATCAATTTTTCTAAAGATGTCTGTTAAAAACATCTTCAACTGCTCTTTGAACTCCACTGTTAAAAAGCTAATATTCCTTAACCCTGCATTTAAAGTCATAAGCAAATTGGTTACTTTAATAGTACTCTCAATGTCCTATATACATGTTATGATCCACCCATACTCAGCTACTTGTTAACTCCTCTAAACATACCTTGTTCTTTTTCACTTCCATATTTTTTTCTCATACTATTTCCTTCTCCAATTGAAGTCCTACCCACCCTCTACGGCTTGTAAGAATTTGTGATAGACTGCTAGAGCAGCATTAATAGATAAGGGTTGTGATACTGGTTTTGGATTTCTTTCCATTACAACTCAGGTACTGTATGTTCTCCTGTACATGTTAAATAAACACAATAGAATAAATAACCAACAAGACAATATTTCATACAAATACAGTATCTGTTCTGTAAGAGTTGAAAGAGCTCCAGAAGAGAAAGTAAAATGACCAAAGAAATTGGAAGTTTCTCCATAAAGCCAGACTAAAAAACTATGATGGTTCTATCAAAAAAAAAGAAAAGGTACATAGAAGATACTTCAATGAAATTTAGAAAACCTTAACTTCATGCACTACTTTATTAAATCCCTAATGAATAAAGGAAATATCACTTTATAAACTCAAAATAAAAATTATCCTGAAGAGCTGATACAGGTTTGAAGTACAAAAGGTTTCAAAAAGGTTTTGTTGTATGAAACATTATGAGACTGCTTAATGATCTGTGAAATACAATTCTTATTTTCTAAGGGTAAAATCAAGGAGAACCACTGCCATGCTCTCCCACAAAATATCCCTTAATGCCCTCAGATACTTGGAAAAAAATATGGAAAAAAAGAGTACACTAACACGACTAAATGGATATTAATTTGTATAAATGTACCCTATTATTTTAAGAATTACATAATGAATACTGATAATTCACCATGATCGCTCAGCAAACTTCATTGTTCCTAAAAATAATTCAGGTAAACAAAATCAGAAAATCTGTTCCAGCTTAAACCTCCAATCTGCAACACTATATATAACTAAAACCATACATATCAATATGCATTTAAGACTAAGTCCTAAAAAATTACATGCAAACTACCAAAATTATTTTCTAAGCCTTCGTTTAAATCCTAAATTGTGTCCCAGAGACAAATCCTCATTTAGAGTCTAAAGAGGAAATTTTGTACCCAGAAGCCAAGAATAAAAATCGTGAGCATAGCATTAGATTCTAAAGGAAGGAGATGCCTTTTTTCTATTACTTCATAATAAACAAAGTAACAGGGTATCATAGCAAAGCAACATAATAAAGCAAGTAACAGGGTATCATAGCACTTTGAACATCTGTCTAATCCCCATAAATTAATCACAGCTTTGACAACAAAATTTAAAACTAATAGGAAAGACAGCTGAATGGTTACTATTACATAGTTACAGTCTCTGGTACTTACTAGTGTTGGCGAATTTTGATCTGGCCAAAAAGACTCTGGAACAGGCCAATGACCTATAGGAACCCCAGTTTTAGGATTTGGTCTGACATATATGAGTTTGTGACAGCTATGCCAAGGCTGAGATCCAAAAGGCCTTGATATATCTGGCTGCCCATCTATATAGCAAAGAAATTAAGACAAAGAAAGCATATATCATAAGGGGGGAATAAGCATAAAAAGTTAAATTATATCATTACTTAAAGTAATAAAAAATTCCTAATATTTGTTCTTTTCTAGGTTTTCCTATTTTTCTTAAATGGCAGAACACTATGTCTGTTTAATATTTAGACTAGATTGTAATTCATTAGACAATAAGTACAAATTCCAACTATGAGTTCGCCAGTTCAAAGGAGGTCCGCAGCATCCTTTGCCTTCCCAACTGGAACACATAAAACATACTTCATGGTGAATATCTCTTTGATGAATGACATGTTTTCTTCATCAGATGATAAGAGCAAGCACCCAATTTGCCACCTTTATCATCATATCCCAAATGTCAAAAACAGTGCCAGGCACACAATAAATACTAGAATAAATAAGTATTGCAAATTGAGTATTTCTTAGAAATCATTTTAACTGAAGCCTAAAAAAAAAAAAAACTTAATAAGCAAATCTAGACCAAAGCACCTACCTTTAATCTAAAATAACTTTAGCAAAACAGCAACTATCTTCAACAATTCAGTAAACATTTACTAGTACGAAACTCTAAACAAAGCATTAAAATAATTTAAAAATAAATACATTGTAACAATTAATTTTTTTTTAAGTTTGGTTTCGTTAGAGCAGACATGACACAACTTATTGTTATCACCCATTCCTTCCCTATAGTACCCTCTCAGTACCCCCATTCTTTCATCTCTATGATCCTTCTCTTCTCCCAGGTACCTACTTTAGTGGACCACCTCTGCCAATTATCATTAAATGACTCTAAATCTTTGTGTGTCTGTGTTTTTTGTTGTTGTTGTTGTTTTTTTCTTTTTCTTTTTTTTTTTTTTGAGACGGAGTTTCACTCTTGTTGCCCAGGCTGGAGTGCAATGGCGCGATCTCCACTCACCGCAACCTCCACCTCCCGAGTAGCTGGGAGCATAGGCATGCGCCACCACGCCTGGCTAATTTTGTATTTTAGTAGACACGGAGTTTCTCCATGTTGGTCAGGCTGGTCTCAAATTCCCAACCTCAGGTAATCCACCTGCCTCAGCCTCCCAAAGTGCTGGGATTAGAGGTGTGAGCCACTGTGCCCAGCAATGACTCTCTAAATCTTGAAATAGGTAACATACAACGCAGACGGTCTCAACTATAAACCATCCATTGGTTCTACTATAACTCCTTATATCCACTGGCTATTGGAAATAGTTCATGATTACAGAAGCCAAGAAAAAGCCAGGTGGGACTCAGCTAGAGTTAGAAGAATCAAGCTTAATGGCAAAGCCTGGTTCCTCATTTTTGACCCACATAAACCATTTAGTTTCAATCAGTTTGATCCTTGGTACAAAAGTAGCTAAGGAGTTAAACATCTAGGATTGAACACTTTGGGAATTAAAGGGCACAGGAGAAGCATATATATGTTGAGAGGCAATTGTATAATACTACAAAGAAATTATAAAGTTGCTTATCTATAAATCCTTTAAAAGGCTTTTGACTTATCAAAATGTCAGGCAATAGACAATCATTAATACAAAAAGGTGATGCTACTAGACTACCATTAGTTTACCTTGACTTTCCTATTTAATCTTCCCTCTTTACCAACAGCCTTTCTGTCTTAATAATTTGGCCTTGCCTATCTTAAGGCCAAATCACAGTAAGTTTACAGTTCTAGTTGAATAAACAATAAAGAAAGTTTTCAATGTCTAAAAAAAAAGTGCAATAATACCTTCTACAGGGGAAGGATCTGGTCCTGCTTTTTCAAAGTTTATTACCACCCCACTTTGTACTTTCTGCACCAAGGACTCCAGACACTGATTAAGCATTCTTGGAGAACACACAGAATATGAACGGCCTGAGATTTAAAAAAAAAAAAAAAAAAAAGGAAGAATATAGTAAACTAGTTAGTTGCAAGAATTCCTACCTTTAGCAAGAAAAAAACAACTGTGGGGTTTCTGACGGTACTAACTAACAAAAGTTCAATGGTAAAAGTTGACTGATTTCATTATCTTATGAAAGAATGCACAAAAATAATTATTTCCAACCAACCAACAATCCCATTTTGTGAGAGTATGTAAATTTTTTCTTCTAATTATAGGTATTTGGAACATAGAATTCTTGGTCTGAACAAAACACAATGAAAACAAGTCACATATTTTATGTTTTTTTAAAACATATATGTAAAAAACACTATCTCCAACTGTTATGCAATATAATTTATCTTTAACACATATACACACACACACATCTAGTAACTGTCTCCCCAAAATCTTATTCCTGCTTAACAAAAGTATTATCACTAAGATTTACTGTGCACACAGTAGATATGTAATAACTACTTAACTAGTTTACTGGCAGTTTTTAAGTATTTTAAATATTTGCGTTTTAATATACAGATGGCAGCATGTGCTTTTCTGAATTTCACTTAGCTTACGTAAATACTTGGGAATTACCTGTCTTATGTGAATTCCCCTTTTGTACGTTTTAACCTATACTACTTTTGGTTCAGAAGCATTAAATACTAGTGATTTTTTAAAAAAGATACCAGTGAAAAGATCTTTTAAAGAGGAATTTTCAACAAAAATATCTAGACCTTTGCTATACAATACTTTATATACTAGACACAGGTAGCTATTGAGAACTTGAAATATAGCTAGTCTGAATTGAAATGTATAGTAAGTGCAAAATATACACCTGATTTTGTTGACTTAGTATGAAAAAATATAAAACATCTCATTAGTAATTTTCAAATATCAATCTCATACTGAAATAATATTATGGATATACTGATTTAAATAAAATATATTATTAGAATTAATTTCATCTATTTTTAATTTTTAAAGTGGCTACTATGAAATTTTTAATTACATATGAAATTTGAATCAGATTTCTATTATACAGTTCTGATCCAGACCAACACTAAAAACCTTGACAGCTAAAACTCAATCTTTGGCCAAATATTTTGCAATATTATTTGTAATAAGCTCAATATGAAGCCCTACTCTTTTACACATTCAACCAATTATTTCACAACACAAGCTACATCCTTACATTTGACACATCAAATTACTCATATCAACTTACACTTAATGTGGTTTGTTAAAGGCTACTCAGAAAAGAGAACATTATAGACAATGGTGACTCAAATCCTCAAAGTCAGCTTCACTTAGAAAAAATAAATATAACAACTTAACTGTATAAAATAATGACGATTATAACCTTAACAAATATCTACCAATTACTGAGTATCTACGTGCCTGGCAGTGTTCCAATCATTTTATGATATTAATTTCTTTAATCTCAGCAACAATTGTATGGGTTATTTTCTCCATTTTACAAATGAGAACACTAAGGCACAGAGAGGCTAACTAACTTTTCCAAGTTAGTATAGTGATAGAGTTACAGTTCAAACCCTTACAGTGTATCAGAAACTATTCTGGATATCCTTTGTCCCTTGGAAATCCTGTTAATTTGAAATCAGTACTTAAAATAGAGCATCTATATGAAGTCATGCTTATGTGAAAGAACTGGTAAATTTAAATTTTCTTCTAAGTCAATTTAAGTATATACAAAAAGCAATCCATAAAAAGGCTAACCATCTTTACATGCAAAAATATTAGAAGTTTACATAAAGGCTGAGTATCTTATTTCATGAAATTTAAGCATATTCCTAAGATGTCATTAAAAAGCAAAAATTTTAAAGTATATAAACTATGACAATTATCTCTGCTCTCCTAAGTTGTGTCATCAATTAAGAAAACATAAGCAAATCAATCTTAATACGAAATAAAATTACTAATCAGTATATTTTACAAAAGTTAGAAAAAAGAATAAATGAATCATCTGGCAAATAAAAATCTATTAATTATTTTAAAAGTTAGACAGAAATAGCAAATTTTGCTTTCTTTACAAAGTGAGCCTATATCCTAATAATGTTCCTCATGCGTACTTACTGTCTATGTCAAAACTTACTCCTTGGGATATACAACACTTTGTGCTAATGCATAAAGTTTCTAGGATCACTACCTGTATTTGTGAAAAAAGTTTTATTAGCACACACCTTCAAGTCAAGAAGCTGTCTCACTTTGGGTTATTTTGAGTCCACAAAAAAGTCAAACTAAATATAGTGAATCTAAACGCAGTATTAGCATCTTTGTCAAATAGAGAAGCAAATCAACATTTCTAAGGTGGTCAATAGTCCTTACAAAAGCTAAGAAAGTTAAATGTATTTAATCTAGAAATATCTATAATTTTTATAAAATACTTTAAAAATTCTTGATATATTCAACAACATGTCTATTACACATTTTAAAATCTGCTATCATCCTTGCACCTCCCCTAAACCTGCTTCTCCCCAGTGTACCATCTCAGTCCTTGGCACAGCCATCCATCTCTAGTGGTTCAGATCAACTGAATCATCTGTGAACCATCCTGGATTGCTTCTTCCCTTATTGTCCTCATCCTTGGTTCTCTTTTGCATTAAGCCACCTCTCACGACCTCCAAACCTAGCATTCTAGAACAAAGTACTACTACTAGTCTTCCTGCTTTCATTCTTGCCACTCTGTATTCTCATCTAACAGGTGAAGTGATATTTCGGAAACAGAAATCAGATGTCACCTCCTATAAAAAGCCTTCAAAAGGCTTCCCATCATACTTGGAAAATAAAAAAATATTTATTGTAGCCTAAAGACCCATTTGATATTTGGCCCCTGCCTACCTCTCTAAACCTAGCTATTACTCTATTCCTCCCTATGTAAGCTCCAGCCATGCCAGCCTTCCTGTTGCTTCCAAATATATAGAGAGCATGTCCCTTTCCTTGCCATTTCCTCTGCCTAGATATTTGTGTAATTAACTCCATTATTCAGGTCTCTGCTCAAATGTTACCTCCTCAGACGAAAACTTAGGTAGAATATTCTTTCTCTGCCTCAAGTTAGTCTCTATTCCCTTACTGTTTTGTCTTCATAGTAGGTAGCACCCTACTATCTACTACAATAGTAGTAGGCAGTACTACTATAAAGTATCATTTATTTATTTTACATGATTATTATCTGTCACTCAGTACAAAGATGTAAGCTTTCTATTGTTCCTGCTGTACTCCCAACACCCAGTAACAGTTATTTGGCATAGAGTGGACACTCATTAATTACCTGGTATCGAAAGGAAAATGCTTACAATGACTACCATTATGCAAATACAAAAATACATTGAAAGAAATATATTATTATTTTGGCAATACAGATGAATTTTTTCCAACATTTCCTTAGTGAACATGAATTACTCCATAATGGGAAAAATAAATGTACACAAATACACACATAAACAACTACTTTAAATTTTTTTTTTTTTTTTTTTGTGAGACAGAGTCTCTCTCTGTCAGCCAGGCTGGAGTGCAGTGGTACGATCTCAGCTCACTGCAACTTCCACCTCCTGGGCTCAAGCAATTCTCCTGCCTCAGCCTCCGGAACAGCTGGGATTACAGGCGTATGCCACCATGCCCAGCTAATTTTTGTATTTTTAGTAGAGATGGGGTTTCACCATGTTGGCCAGGCTGGTCTCAAACTCCTGACCTCAGGTAATCCACCTGCCTTGGCCTTCGAAAGTGCTAGGATTACAGGCGTGAGCCACCGCACCCGGCCAACCTTAGGTTTTAAAAATGCACAGGAATTGTTAGCAGTGATTACATATTCGGATAGTGCAATACCAGTGGGTATTATCTTTTTTGTTCTTTCTACCTTTCTGGTGTTCCCCAAAACTTTCTTTAGTGAACATCCTTTAAATTAAAAAAGAAAGAAGACACATTATTCAGAGATATGAAAAGGTGAGTGACATTTGAGCGGCTTACCCTTATTGCTAGTAAGAGCATGAAAAGGAGCAAACAAACTACCACACCAGGAAGGATTTAGAATGTATATTTAGGGAAGACTTCCTAATTTCTTGACTAAGATTTCTGCATCATTGAAAGATATCACCAAGGATGACTTTGGAACTTTTCCTCTAGAGATGTTCCTTTCAAAGAATAAGCAAAGTAGCTTTAATATATTACTACCTAAAGGCAAGACTGCTACATGATGTCTCATGGTTCTTTTCAGACTCTGATTATACCACTCACTTGACTTCACACTCTGAATATTCCTGATCCTAGTGACAAAAGTTATAGTATATTTAAGTCCCAAAAGTTCATCATAATTCTAAGTTCAAACTAAGTAATTCCTAGTAAGGAATTTCCAGTGTGAGAATGTTATAGCCTCCAAGCCTTTCAGAACCTGTTAAGTAAAATCCCCAGAGTTAAAAAAAAAAAAAAAAAATCAGAATTTTTAACAAGGGTGCCAGTTCAAAGCTGGAAACTAAAATTTCATGAATATAAATGTGCACCCTCCCACAGAAAAAAATACGACTGTCACCGAAAAATATTATCTATGTAAAGAGAATTGTTAGTTAATTTTCAAATTTAGATGACAGGTCGTCCCTAAAAAAAAATTACATATATGCCTTTTTTACCCTTTGTTAATTAAATTGTGAAGACATTACAAAAGTTCACAAAAAGCATTTCTATAAAATGAAAGCATTTAATGACATGAATAACAGTTTTCTATCTATTTCACACACTTGTGTAAGGTTAATCCCTTTTTGTCTGTGAATTTTGCAGATTTCCAAAATCCATAGAATTTCAGAAAAAATGTACCTAAAATATTAATTAGAACTTACATTTTCTCTTATGTAGCTGGCTATGACGAATTTCATTAGAGCACCAACTGTGTCTGCAGATTACGTCA
Source organism: Hylobates moloch (assembly GCF_009828535.3). Classification (NCBI taxonomy): domain Eukaryota; kingdom Metazoa; phylum Chordata; class Mammalia; order Primates; family Hylobatidae; genus Hylobates; species Hylobates moloch. Next base: position 113,062,240 of record NW_026652279.1, read on the forward strand.
CAGGCCCTTATCTTAAGTAAAATAGTGGAATGCTAGACTTGCACATTTTAATATCAAATACAGAATTTGATATTAAAATTATTTTAATAAAATTCTCAGGTGAGAACTGAAATGCTCCATGAAAGCAAAAACGCCGTGTCTGTCTTACTGACTACTGAAAGCCAAAAGCATGGAACAATACTTGGTACACAGTAGGCACACAATACATACCTATATGAAATTAATCCACCTGTTAGACAATTCTATATTAAATGAGTTCTGAGTTGATTACATATTGTATTTCAAGATTTCCCTTGATGTTCACTAAGCATAGTACCTATCTAATCTGATGTATAAGTGAAACAGAAGCTGGATAAGACCTCACTACCTGTTTCCTTTAATCTATCAATCTCTTTGCCTCTGGGAAAAATTGCACTTAACCAAGCATATCTCATCAAATATACAGAGATGATTCTCAAAACATTTTTTGCAAAAAATAATGCTATGGTACTTCTAAATCATTGGCAATCTTTGTAGATAAGAATATTAGTTTAACAACTTCAAATACTAGCATTTTCTATACAAGTAGAAAAAATATTACCATTCCTTGTTATGTCCAGGAGTAACCCACATTCTATTCAAATGAAGATCATAGACCATTATCAATAAATGTACTGTTAAAAGCATACATGCCTATTAATTCCTAATACTAACTTGTTAAATAAAAACAAACATGGAGTTTTTGAATGTACACTTTTAAAACATTCAGATAAAATCTGCTTTAAGTTACCGAATTACTGCCAGCAAAAAACTTACCGCCTGTCACTTCACACATTGGTGTGATTGCAGAGTCATCTAAAGGCACACCTGTCAACTGTTCTGATTCTACTGACATGGTGCCAGGCAACCGCAACACTAATGCAAAGAGTCTCTGATCCCAACGAAAAGGTTCCTTGGTCAATTCACTTCCAGGCAAAGGAGAATTAAGAGGTAAATGAAGCTGAAAGTAGGGGGGAAAAACAGTAATAAGAATTCCACAGGCTATTTTTCCAAAAAGCCTACTTTAATTACACTTATGTTAGAACTGCATCAACTCTCCTATCACTTGAAAAACAAGCTCAAATATAAAAGCTTACTTGTTCAAACATAGCTAAAACAGCATATGATACTGTTAGTTTAATTTTCTTAAACTTACTTTGAAGATACAGACTGAAAAAAATCTGTATTGTTGGAATGAATTTCAGATTTAGACTCAATTAATTACTGGGTGCTGAATTGCTTCCAAATAAATCATTTCATTTAATCATTAAAATAACCCTGTGATAGATATGTTATTCTTTTCTTTTCTTTTCTTTTTGAGGTTGGAGTGCAGAGGCACGATCTTGGCTCATTGCAACCTCTGCCTCCCAGGTTCAAGCGATTCTCCTGCCTCAGCCTCCTGAGTAGCTGAGATTACAGGTACGTAACACCACGGCCAGCTAATTTTTGTATTTTTAGTAGAGACAGAGTTTTGCCATGTTGGCCAGGCTGGTCTCAAACTCCTGATCTCAGGTGACCCACACGCCTCGGCCTCTCAAAGTGCTGGATTACAGGTGTGAGCCACCGTGCCCGGTCTTATTATTTTCTAAATGTAAAAAAAATAGACCTCATAAAAATGATTTGGCCTCCTGTGTCCAGAGTCAGTACTTTTTTATTACACCACAGCAATCTCAAACATCTTCACAGCTCTTAACATTTGAAAATATGCTTGATTTTATACAAGATAAACAATCTCAAAGCATTTGTAGAAGAGTAAATTTTTGTCACTCTAATTACATTTTAAATGTAGTGATTCTTACCACATCTGAGTAAATGTAGAGAGGTTTGGGGGGTTTTGTATGTGTTGCATGTTTTATTAATAATAGATGTTTCTTCCCTTAGACCTGCTAAGTTAGAATCTTTTCTGAGATTCTTAAGCATCTTAAAAAGTTTTAAATGACTACAATGGGCCCTTCTATACCAACAGAGTAACAGTGTACAAACAGAATCCACATATTCATCTCAGTGTCACTCAACGAGGATGACCAGACACTATGTTTCTCATGATATGATGCAATAACACAACATCAACTATAAAGGATTCTTACCAAAAAAAAAAAAAAAAAAAGAGGAAGAAAGAAAAGATTCGACCTGAATTGAATCAAGCCTTCAGTTCTAACTACCAGTTTGCAGGGAATAGTGGGGATATAGGATCAAGTTAAACACCAGCACAAGCAAGCAATCAGTCAAATCCAGAATGTGGAACATTATACAGGATAAATGACCTGGTTTCTCCAATAAATCAGTGGCATAAAAAAGCAAAGGGAAGGGAATCCGAGGAGTTAAAACTGTTATAAAAGAGGCAAAACCAAAGATTTTTGAGACAATCAGGAAATTTCGAGATTATATTACTGGAATTGTTAATAATCTTTTAAGTGTGATAATGGTATTTAAGTATATGGTGCTTAGGAAAACAAAAATCCTTACCACTTACAAATTTTTAAAAAATAAAGTCAAGACTCAGTTTAGGGCTTTTTTCTACAAATACTGGAGTATATTTTTATACAGAACATGCTTTTAAATGATCATTTCTAAATTAATTGTCATTTTTTTATACTAATTTCTTCACAAAGCAAGACCTAATTGTATTGTGTACAGCCTTTCTAAATCTCACACATAGAAGACTTCCAAACTTGATGGGGGTTGAAGTCATTCTACACTAAAATAGACTCAAGTTTCTTCATTGACTTACATCAAACCATTAAAAAAAGAAATCCAATTCTATTCTAGGAAGAGTTTTCCTACTGAAGCTATGTTATACTGGCACCTCTCTTCAAAACATTCATGCCATGAGAATATGCTGCAAGACTCCTTCATCAAGATCAGCCAAGATTTTGTGACTCTGGACAGAAGTCATGAGTTCTTTCTCTGGCACGTAAGGCAGAAGGCAGAAGCAACAGAGAAGGAATGCTGAAGAAATCTGGGCCAGGATATTCTCGAGGAAGGTTTTCCAGCCTCACAGGCTCTGTGACAATTGTAAACAGCTCAGGAACTCCAGGCCCTTACTGCTATTACCACACCCTGACAGAAGATAAATAAGCAAGCACTATTTACATCATCTCCTTTTACCCCAGACCAACCAACCACCTTTAAAGTATTTGGGAAACACAGCTACCAAGTGCTTGGTCATTTTCTCTCTAATATCACAGAAATGTCAAAGCACCAGTGGTGCTGGGTGAAGTTTCAACTGTTAATGCAGTTGCTTTGCAGAATAATGGATACATGGAACTGTCTTGAGAATGTGGGGGAAACAGCCACTGCGTGGAACACACACACACACACACACACACACACACACACACACACACACAAACTAATCATGTAATGACGAGCATGAAATAAATGGCCTTTGGCTGTACAAGGCTGAATCTAGAATGAATTTCAAATATATATTAAAAAAAAAACCAGCAAGGTTCACAAGCATATTCTAAGCATTTTACACATAGCTATATCAATTTTATAAACTTCAGGCAAATTTTTATTTATTTTTCTATTGCTTCTCATTTCTCCCTCCCCAAATCACCACCAACCGCTCAAAACCAAAAAAGGGGAAAATCCGCTATAGTTTAAATTAGTAAAATAAGGAGTAATGGCTGGCAAACAGAAACAGGAAGAAGATTAAAATCTGAAGGAAAAATCTCAGGAGGACTGACTTACTCCAGGTTTAAAGTTTACAGGTGAAATTCCAGTAATGTCTTAAAAATCAAAGGGGGTGGGGAGGTCTTCCTGAATATATGGACTTTGAGAATCAAGGAAAATTGCACATAAATGAAGAAAAATATAAAGTTAGTCACTAGAAAAATATGCAATAAAAATAGACAATTCCCAAAAGCAAAAAATGGGCAATAGATAAGGATACCTAAAAGGAAATTCATATGACCTATAAACATGTAGAAAGATGATCAAATACACTAGTTAACAGATAACACAAATTAAAATATTGATGAGATATCATTTCACAATAAGATTAGCAAAAATTTTTTAAATTTGACAATACCAAGTGATGACAAGAATATAAAGCAATAGGAACTCTCCAACACTTCTGGTGAGCCTATAATTATACTACCGTTTGGAGAACAATTTGATAGTATCTGATAAAGCTAAACATGGGCATATCCTAAAACTCAACAATGCCAAATCCTAGAAGAACTCTCATATTATTTGTATAAGATGTTAAAAAAAAAAAAAAGCAATTGACTACAGCATTATTTGAAACAGAGGAAAACTGGAAACAATTTAGAAGTCCAATAAGGGAATCAATAAATAAGCTGCAGTCTGTTCACACACCACATCTGAAATGAATAAACTAGAACTCTTAACATCCAACATGGATAGATCTCAAAACAATGTTTTTTGGATAATATAACATACATACATACAAGAACATATGTCCAGAAAGCACAGCTTAACAAATTTTCACAAGTTGAATGCCTTTGTGTAACTAAAGTTTGTATCAAGAAAAATAACTTTACTAACTTATGCCCCTCCCCAACTGACTAGTTTTGCCTGATTTTGAACTTCATAAAAATGGAGTATTGTCTCTTTGGTTTATGGCTTCTTTCATCATTGTAAAGGTAAGAATCACCTATACTGCTACATAGAATGGTAGATCGTTCATTCCTATTGCCAAATTGTTTATCTGTATACCATAATTAATTTATTTTTATTTTTTAGAGACAAGCTCTTGTTCTGTCACCCAGGCTGGAATGCAGTCACATGGTCATAGTTCACTGCACCCTCGAACTCCTAGACTCAAGAGATCTTCCTGCCTCAGCCTCCCAAGTAGGTAGGACTACAGGCACGTGCCACCACACTCAGCTCACTTTTTAATATTTTGTAGAGAACGGATCTTCACCAGGCTGGTCTCAAACTCCATAATTATCCTTTTGAATTGTTTGGGTATATTATGAATAGTGTAAGTATGAAATTACAGTACATGTCTTTGTGGAAAATATATGTATGCATTTCTGTTGAGTATATACCTAGTTGTGGAATTGCTGGATATGAATATGTTTACTTTCATCACACACTGCCAGTTTTCCAAAGTGGTTATACCAATTTATACTCCTACTAGCAGTGTATAACAGAACCAGTTGCTCTACATCTCCTTCATCAACACTTAGTTTTGGCTGTCTTTTTCACGTTAGCCATTTTGGGTGTGTGTGTGTGTGTGTGTGTGTGTGTGTGTGTGTGTGTGTAGTGGGGTTTTAATTTCCCTGATGTTTATGGAAGTGGAATACCTTTTCATATGCTTATTGGCCATTTCAATGTGCTCTTTTGTGAAGTAACTATTAAAGTCTTCTGCTTATTATTTTTAATTGGGTTGTCTAGCTTTCTCTTATTGATTTGGAGGATTGTTAATCTATTCTAGATGTCTTTTATTGCAGGGATCCCCAAGTCTGTGGCCTGTTAGGAATGGGGCTGCACAGCAGGAAGTGACCAGTGGGCAAGCAAGCATTACTGCCTGAGCTCCACCTCCTGTCAGATCAGCAGTGGCATTAGATTCTCATAGGAGCATGAACCCTATTGTGAACTGCACATGCAAGGAATCTAGGTTGTGCACTCCTTATTTGAGAATCTAACTAATGCCTGATAATCTGAGGTGGAACAGTTTCATTCCAAAACCATACCCACCCATGTCCACAGAAGAACTGTCTTTCTTCCAGGAAACCAGTCCCTGGTGCCAAAAAGGTTGGGGACCGCTGCTTTATTGGATACATTATAGTATTGCAAATATCTTCTACTCTGTTACCTCTGGCATTATTTTAGTGGTATCTTTTGATAAACAGAATTTATCTTAATAGATTTTTCCTTTCACAGTTAGTGCTTTTTGTTTCCTCATAGATAATGAAGATGCTCTCCCATGTTTTCTTCTAAAAGCTTATTATTTTCCCACTTAAAATCAAACCTGAAATACATCTGAAATTGAGTTTGGAGTATGGTCCAAAATAGGGGCAAAGATACATTTTTTTTTCCCAAATGGATATCCAATTGATACAGGCCATCCTTTCTATGCTGCACTAGAATGTCACCTCTTTCTTATATCGGGTGACTGTACACGTGGTAGTCTATTCCTGTGTCAAAAACAATATTACGTGGAAGGAAAAAAGGCAAGATGCAAAATGATGCACAGAATAGCATCCCTACACATTGTTAAAAGTAAACAATGTTTAGAATAGTTTTAGATATGTGTAGTAAAAATAAGAAAACGTGGACTAAATGACTATAAATCAAATTTGCAATTGTTGATTACGGGAAGGGAAAGAGGGAGGAAAGAGGGGAACAAGGGAGACTACACACTATCAATCTGCAATGTTCTGTTTCATTTATTAAATTTTTTAAAATCCAAAACAAAAAGAACAAGTCAAATATGGCAGAAACTTTTATATTCCTTATTCTTATCCAAAGTACGGAAACATATTAATATGAAGATAATTGTCAAAAGCCAGTAAATTATTCAAGTAGTTATCCATACCTCTTTTACAATAATATCATTATTTTATACAAAACCAAAGACAAGAAAACTTCCTATATGCCTCAACTCAACAAGAGAAAGATTAAGTACAGTAATTACTAACTCCAAAGCTCAGACATTTGTAAGGACCCCTAACAAAGAGTTATTCTTGAACAGCCATTAAAATACACTGCAAGAAGGTAGACTACTTCCTGAAAACTATACATGCATTCACTCATCATTTTTAATGTACCTACCAAATACTAGGTGTGTTTAGGCTCTGAGGATTTAAAGATAAATAATAAAATACACCCAGTACTTTAAGAGTTCTAAACAGAAGGATCACGTTCCTGAAGGAATCTGTTTCAGAGCTGTATTTAATGGAAAGAAGAAAACTGAGAATCACAGTACTAGCTAACAAGATATTTAATAGGATTTTTATTTCTGAACACTGGATGGGATAAGAGTTTCATAAGAGCTGTTTTCTGAGACTTAATCCCAAGAAACTCTAGTATGAGTATTCAAATGGAAGTGTCTGAACTAATGATGCTTTAAAAAAACTAGCCATTAATAACAATAATACTTTTATAGTGGTTACTATTAGATGCCACAAGTTATGCTAAATCCTTTATATATATTAATTCATTTAACCCACAAAATAAATGTATGAGATAGGCACTATTATAATCCTCACTTACAAACGACAAACAGAGAGCTTCAGGACTTGTCAGAAGGTACACAGTAAGTAGTGAGGAGACAGAATTCAAACCCAGGTAAGTCTGGCTCTTAAACACTGTGCTCTTAAACACTGTATTATACTGCCTAACCAGGAGTGGAAATATAATCTGCATTTTTAAAAAATCAAATGTTGAATTACTAATATTAAAAAACTAATTGTATTCAATGAAAAAAAACCTTAATTATAAAAATAACTACTTTTAGAAAAAAATTTTAAATTAATTTCTGTATCAATCTAGTGATTTTAAGTCCTTAATTAATACATCTTATAAACACTGTAGGTTATTTTTATAATGCACAGTCCTATGCTTTTCCCCTAGTTACTTGTCATACAGAAGAGTGGCAATATATTTTTCTCCCTCGTGCATTTCCCTTCCATTTCTTAAAACATGGGCAATAACAATAAACAACAATAGCTAGCATATTCTGAACACTTACTATGTGCCAAGCACCATTCCATGAGCTTTACATACAATATTTACAACAAGCAAATGGGATAGATACTATTATTATCCCCTTTTCAGAGATGAACTGTAATATAAGATTGTATGTTAGGAGACATCTGTTTGGAGAACACACTTAAGTAACCCATGCTATATCATCAAGTCTGGAACATCTAGGGAGGGAGGACTGCAATTTTAAGAACTGAATAAACCATGTGTGATTCAATAATATAGTAATTTTCCCATAACCATGATATTGTGGGCCTTTATTAGAATCTTATAAAATTATACTAGGCAAAGTTTCAGTCTAATGGACTAATAAGCAGAGAAAATTATTGTTTACATTCAGTTTAGTTTTTGCTTGAATACAAGTGAGGTTTTCCATATTGTTATTTTAAATGATTAATTTTAGTAGTATCGCCAACCCAAATATCTTATGTCATCATCTTCATAGCCAACAGAAAAAGAAATGCAACTTCAACTTAAATTTGGGAAGACGGTCCTATTTTTCCTAGTTTCCCTTGGAGACCTTACTGCCCCTTCACCTTTGAGTCCGTCTTCAACTTCTTACCAAAAAAAAAGGAATAAAACCTACTTCTCCATTGGTCTGAAAAACAAATGGCAGATTAGGCAGGTGACAGTTATCACCAAGTATGCTCAAATTTTATGTACTTATAAAAGTGCAATTTCCTCTTTATTTGTGACTTTGCTAAAATTAGACTAAAGCTCAACTTAAATCTTAATTATTTAGTTATTCATGGAGCACCTACCATAAACATAGCACAATTTCAGGATTTAATGTAGATAAATTACGCTGAATAAACAAGATTTGAGATTACATTTTAGTTAGCTCACTGTAAGAAAAGCTATTATAAAACCTCAGATAACCAAAATTCTCATACATTATTAATTTTTTAAACTGTAGAATGTAAAAAACTGAAACCAACGAACAGTAAAAAAAGATAAAAGAAGTTTATTTTTAAAACATCTTCAACTCAGGAATCTAAACAGATGTCTCCTAGCATACAACCTAATTGGCTGGATGAGGATCAAACCTGAGCCCACCATGAGTCAGGACTGATCTGTACCAACACAAGATTTCCCCTTAGCTGGGCATGGTGGCTCGCACCTGCAATCCCAGCACTTTGGGAGCCCAAGGTCACAGATCACGAGGTCAGCAGATCGAGACCATGCTGGCTAACACAATGAAACCCCGTCTCTACTAAAAATACAAAAAATTATCCCGGCGTGGTGGCATGTGCCTGTAGTCCGAGCTGCTCAGAAGGCTCAGGCAGGAGAATCGCTTGAACCCAGGAGGCGGAGGGTGCAGTGAGCCCAGATCGCACCACTGCACTCCAGCCTGGGGGACAGAATGAGACTCCATCTCAAAAAAAAAAAAAAAAGAAAAGAAAAGAAAAAGATATCCCCTTTCTTGAAATTGGAAGTTCTGCCAACTGGTTCTATTACCAAAGTAATTCAAATTATATGTACTCTCATAACCATGCTTCCCACTTAAGTTTTAATGACCTATTTACTTCACAGCCTATCCCACCAGTTTGGAAAAGGGAAAGGAAAAGGATCTGATTCTTTTGTTTCCCCCACAGTATTTGTCACACGAAATAATAAATGAAGATTCCACTCATGCGGTCTAAGCAAAGTAAAAGACATGCAAAGCTAGAGTTATAATCAGATCACAAGCACCTCTCAGTGTCCTGCCAATAAAAATTGTGCTCCTAGCCAAATGTGGTGGTTCACACCTGTCACCCTAGCACTTTGGGAGGCTGAGGCAGGGAGGATTGCATGAGGCCGGGAGTTCGAGACCAGCTTGGGCAACATAGTGAGATCCTATCTCTACAAATACACACACGCGCACGCGCGCGCACACACACACACACACAGACAACCCAGGCGTGGTGATGCACACCTGCAGTCCCAGCTACTTGGGAGGCTGCAGCAGGGGGATAGCTTGAGCCCAGGAGGTTGAGGTTGCAGTGAGTCATGATAGTACCACTGCACTCCTGTCGATTGAGTGACAGAGGGAGACTCCATCACAAAACAAACAAGCAAAAACTAAAAAAAAAAAAAGAAACTGTGCTCCCTCCACCCCAACACACATAGATACAAAGTTTCCATGCTAATGTAAGTCACGAGTTACAGAACCAGTCTTATCTCAAAGACCTGGAAGTCTTATTCTTTCCCTGTGTGTGTAACCAGTTCATCTCTATGGCCCTTGTATGTGCCCATACATAGAGAATATAAACACATGAGCTGCAAAGCCTACCTGACACCTTGAGCAAGGGGTGGAAAAACACATATTCCATAAGCTGGCACCATAACAAACACTCCATCCAGCTCAATATATAAGATGCATATGTACTGAGAATTTACATATGTACATACTTCCACTGAAGCCCACATGAAACATAACCTCATATATTCATTCTTGCTTTATTAAGAGATATAAAAAACTTGACCATATATTATTTCTTGTAATTTTTAACTTCATATACCAAATTATAACTTTTTTTTATAGTTTACTGCAGTGGCCTAGTACCAATGAACTCAGCACAGTATCAAAGAAATAATTAGGTCATGATAAATACACACATTTTATTGTTAACATGTGGGGCCTTTTAAAAAAATTAGAAGAGGGATCAGAAATCAAGCTGTAACTCAGGAGTTATTTAATGAAAGGCAACACATTAGACATTGTAATCTTCTACTTTCAAGAACATGTAAGTAAACAATTATGTGTTATGATATGTACAACAATAAAAATATGCATAAAGTACAAAAGAATAAATGATTAGGGGATAAACCAGGGAAGACTTCTCAGAGGAAGTAGCATCTGAGCAAGTGTGAAGAATAATAAGTTTACTGAGAATCCAGAACCTCATGCAAGTTAGGGAGTAATGAAGAGTTACTTCATGATCATGATCAAACACATAGGAGACAAGAAATCATAATAATAAATACTGGGATGAAAACTAAATTAAACTTCAGAACTGGTGGAGAATACAGTGCAGAGGAGAGAATGATTTTTAAGAAAGCCTTTAATCCTTTAAGGATGGGTTGGATTTTAATATAGGGAGATAGAGAAATAACATCCAGGGAAAAGGAGTATATGAGGAAAGAAAGAGGAAGTGTTGAGGAAATTAGCAGCCCAGTTGAGGGCAAGCTTAAAGAAAACGCAGAGGAATAATTAGGAAATTTTCTTCATTCCCCAGTCCTCTCACTCAATATATCTGTCTTTTGGAGTTATACTTAGCCTATCAATTCTTGGATTTCCCTACTGTTACTTTTTTTTTCCACAAACAACTCTCATACTAAGTCATCAATGGGTTTTTGTTTTGTTTTGGCTTGGTTACTCTGGTAGATGGCACAGTACTCTGAAGTACTCAGAGGTATTCAGAGTCTAAGTCTTACTAGGCCTAGCAGCTTTATTTCCACTTCCATGGAAGCTGGCTACCATGTAAAAAAGCTTGAATTATGCTACTAAATGATGGAGACAGAAGCCACAGGGATGAGAAGCAAGGTCCCCCAGAAAACTGGCAGCACCAAAGCCCCAGACATATTTAAATAAGACCATCTTGTATGTTCCAGTCCTGGATAAGCCTGGGGCTAATGTAACCAACTCACAAATTCTTAAGAAATAATAAACTGTTGTTTTAAGTCACTAAGTTTTGCGATGATTTGTTACACAGCAGCAGATCTCTCCTTGAGTCATTAAAATATTGGAGATTTTCAAATCTGGCTTCCAGGCAGCATTCAAAACTACTTCCCAGTCTTTTGAAAGGAATCCTCCTTTGGCTTTCATGCTGAAATATTTTCATGGTTTTCCTTCTCTCCTCTGGCTGCTCCTGCCTTCCATCCTCACCCCTAACCTAGACACAACCTCCAATACCTAACTAGTAAGTGCTGCAGATCCTCAAGAATCAGTCTTAGGTTTTGCCCAATGTATAGTCTCAACCCTCAACCCTACGACTCACAGCTTCAATTTCTATCAATAATCAAATAATAATAATAATAAAAACTGTATTTTGAGCCTCTATCTCTCTCTCTTCTGAGCACCAAATATTCTACCTCATGACACACCCTCCTGAATGGCTCAAAGGGTATGTCAAGTAAACATGTTCAAAACTGAACTTAAGATTTTCCTCTACCCAAAATGGTCCTCTCTTCCAATATTCCCTAACCCAGTAAAATGGCATCATTATTTATCGAATAATGGATAACCACCTCCTCCCTGTTTCTTACATCACCTCCTCCCTGTTTCTTATACCCCCAACTGTATTATATGTCATCAGGTTTTACTGATTTAACCTCCTAAATATCTCTTGAAACTGAAACTCCTCTACCATCACCAACCTCCTTGACCAAGCTATTGTCAAGACTAAACAATGCTCCAACAACTACTTTTATCTCCCTCTCCTCCACCCCCTACCTCTAAATAAAACCCTTGGATGGCTTCTTATTGCTTCTATATTAATAATATTACTCAGCATGGTCTGGAAGCCCCCTATATGGTCAAGTCCAACCTTCTTTTCCATCTTGTACTACGATCCCTCTTCTTGTATGCTCTAAGCCAAGCTTGTCCAACCCGTGGTCCACAGGCTACATGTAGCCCAGGATGGCTTTGAATGTAGCCCAAAACAAATTTGTAAACTTTCTTAAAACATTATGAGATTTTTTTGTGATTTATTTTTTTTTTTAGCTCATCAGCTATCATTAGTGTTAGTGTATTTTATGTGTGGCCCAAGACAATTGTTCTTCCTTCCAATGTGCCCCAGGGAAGCCGAAAGATTGGACACCCCTGTGTCTAAGCCACATTAGCCTTCTTTCAGTTCTTCATTCTCAAAATGTACTCCTTTCAGAGAGAGAAAAAAAAAAGAAAGCCTTTGTACATGCTAGTCCCTCTGTCTGGTACAATCCTCTTTTCTATTTTTTGAGTAACAAATCCTACTCTCTTCAGATCTTGGCCCTCCAATGACCTCCTTGACCAGATCTAATTCATTGTAAGCTCTCACAGCACATATTCTTCCATCCTGTCTGGTTCATAGAAGCTAATAAATATGGCTGAATGAATAAATGGATGGATGAATAAATAATATGACTGGCTAAGTTGTGAAGGGCACTGAGCAACCTAGTGGACAATGGAAAGCAATGAAACATTGTGAACAGTAGAGTAATACACTCAAGTGGTATGCTTTAAAATAATTTTGCAACCTGCAGGACAGACTGAAAGCAGCCAAGACAAGCTAGAAAGCTAATGCAACCATTTAAAAAAGCACTAGGATGACTGATAACAAAAATAATAGGAATGAAAGAAACAGACTCATAAAAGCAAAAATCCAGGGACTGATACCAAATACAGATGAAAAAATATAGAATACGGTATGTCCTAATGTTCTGTCTACCTTAACTATTATAGTGTTGATTTAACATATTCAAAATGATAACAAGGTACTATAATAAAGTATGATTTTAAAAAAAGACTACAAAACTAAGTTCCAAATGGACACATACATACACCATAACAGTGTTTCTGTACGGTATGGCCAGGCATAGTGGTTCATGCCTAAATCCCAGTACTTTGGGACTTGAGGCCAGGAGTTTGAGACCAGTCTGGCCAACACAGCAAAACCTCGTCTGTACCAAAAATACAAAAATTAGCCAGACATGATGGCAATCGCCTGTAATCCCAGCTACTCGGGAGGGTGAGGCTGGAGAATCGCTTGAACCCGGGAGGCAGAGGTTGCAGTGAGCCGAGGTTGTGCCACTGCACTCCAGCCTGGGCAAGAGTGAGACTCGGTCTCAAAAAAAAAAAAAAAAGAAAAAAGTACAATAACATTATCAATGCTAAAGTATAACCACAGATAATTGTTACATAATAGCCCAAATTATTCAGAATCAACCATAAAACATTTAGACTAGAATAAACTATTGAGGTGGGTTTTGTTTTTTTTTTTTTTGAGATGGAGTTTCGCTCTTGTTGCCCAGGCTGGAGTGCAGTGGCGCAATCTCGGCTCACTGCAACCTCTGCCTCCCAGGTTTAAGTGATTCTCCTGCCTTAGCCTCCCGAGTAGCTGGGATTACAGGCGCCTGCCACCATGCCCAGCTAACTTTTTGTATTTTTAGTAGAGATTTTTAGTAGAGACGGGGTTTCACTATGTTGGCCAAGCTGGTCTTGAACCCCTGACCTCAGGTGATCCACCCTCCTTGGCGTCCCAAAGTGCTGGGATTACAGGCAAGAGCCACTGCACCCGGTCATTGAGTTTTATTAATAAGTCAGAAAGTTCATTTAAGGCACATTGGCAAGGAATCTTAAAAATTATAAAGGAAAAGCTTTGAATCATTTTGGAGAGCCATTATTTTTCCAGGTACCTGAGAGCACTTAATGCCTCAAGCACAAAAACATCAATAGAAACTTTCTGTAGTATGTTATATATGTCCCTATTTGTGAAACTAGGTTGTATTAAAAAATAATAATCTCTTTCTTGATAACTCAAAGAAGTAGGGAGACGGAAAAAAACTTAAAAGACCTCTTGGCCACACCAAATATTGCCCATAATCACACAAGTTAAGAGATTGATAATTCATCATTTACTGAATGCTTATAATGTGACAAGGTTTCAATGAGTTACCTTGCTTTAATCATCTTATTTAATCCTCCAACAAACCTAAACCTATAACTTAAATTCTAAGGTGTATCATCAATTTAATATATTTCTTTGCTTCCCCAAATTTAGCATTAAATGTGCATAGAAATTTTTCCAACTATAGCATAAAATGATCTAGGCAGCTGCATATCCCTTTCTTCTTCCATATCATAGCTCCATAGCATTTGAGTATCACAGAGTTTGAGTCTAAGCCTTCCCCAGACTAAGTCTACTAATTAAATTCCTTTTGGCCATTAGAAGTTAAGCAGAGCATCAGGGTCATATTTTATAATGTGTGCTTAATGATCTTGACCTTTTTAGCACCTTGAGTTTGAAAAATGTAATTTCAGCTGGGCACAGTGGCTCACGCCTATAATCACAGCACTTTGGGAGGCTGAGTTGGGCGGATAGCTTGAGGTCTGGAGTTCAAGACCAGCCTGGCCAATATGGTGAAAACCTGTCTCTACTAAAAATACAAAAATTAGCCAGGCACGGTGGCACATGCCTGTAGTCCCAGCTACTCGGGAGGCTGAGGCTTGAACCCAGGAGGCGGAGGTTGTAGTGAGCCGAGATCGCACCACTGCACTCCAGACTGGGTGACAGAGTGAGAATCCGTCTCAAATAATAATAATAATAATAGTATAACTTCAAGGTATACTAAAGACTCTGAGTATTTCATTTGCACTTTCTATTAGAATATTTTATATTCTTATTTCAATTACAAACTACCAGCCAATATAACACTTATCTTTTAAATGTTGGCTCTGGACAGATATTTGATTCCTCAGTAACAGCTTTTCATAGTCAGTGAAACAGTTATAATACCATCTCATAGCTTTGATAGTTTTATCTGTTTTCTCAGAAATCTGGCAATGTCAACTGCCTTTATTTGTGCTGTCTGATATAGGTTAGGTAATTTATTATTTGTATTTTTTTTTGTTACAATGCTAATTCATCATAGGTAGTATTTTTTTTTAATTTTAAGGAACAATTGGTGTTCCTTAAAATTAAATGTTAATGTTAACAAATTAATGTTAAGCTTCTAGATTTCAAGACAAGACAACAATGTCCATTCTCAGTACTTTCACCAGTACATTGAAGCAAGAAAAAGAAATAAAAGGCCAACAGATTTGGAAAGGAAGTGTAACTGTCTATATTCAGACAAGATGATTTTGTATGTAAAAAGCTTCAAGGAATCTAGAAAAGCTACTAAGTAACAAGAAAATTTAGAAAGGTCACAGGATACCAGGTAAAGATGCAAAAAAGTCAACTGTTTATGTACTAACAACAAATAATCAGAAATTGAAAGTAAAAAGACCGATCAATAATAACATCAAAATATATAAAATACCTAACATATGTATAAACTCCCATCTGAAAACTACAAATATTGCTGAGAAAATAAAACACTTAAATCTGAAAAATATGCCATGCTCATGGATCAGAACAGCTAATAAGGTAAAAAGTGTCATTTTTCCCTCAAACTGATTTATAGATTCAATGTAATTCCAATCAAATTTGCAGTAAGCTTTCTTATAAAAACTAATAAGCCTGATTCTAAATTTACATGTAAACTCAAAGGACCTCGAATAAATAAAGCAATTTGGATAAAAACAAAGTTGGAGACTTAACTAAATGATTTCAAGACTTGTTATAAAGCCATAGTAGTTGAGACCATGTTGTACTGCCAAAGACACAGGTATCAACAAAACAGAATAGAAAGTCCAGAAACAGCCACACAAAAACATGGCTAACTGACTCAACAAAGATGCTTCAGCAGTGAGGAAATGATAATCTCTCCAATAAAAATGCTGATACAATTAATTATCCATATGTCAAAAATAAACCTCAACACTTTCCTCCTATCATGCACAGAAATTCTAAATGAATTATTGCCCTTAAAGTAAGGGCACAAACTATAAAACTCCTTGGAGAAAATACAGGAGAAAATCCTTAGTATCTCAGGCTAGGAAAAGATCTCTTAAATAAGACGCAGAAAACACAAACTAAAAAGAAAAAATAAATTTAAAACTTTACTCTTCAAAAGACACTCTAAAATATAAAAAAGCAGCAAAAGACTGGGATAAAGTATTTGAAAAACATATATCTAATAAAGAACTTGTATCCTATCCAGAATATGTAAAAAATTCTTATAACTCATTAGCAATAAGACAGCCTACCAAATAAAAAACAGCCAAGGTCAGGATGCTCACTTCACCAAAGAGATACAGATAGAAAATAAGCACATGGAGCCGGGCACCATGACTCACACCTGTAATCCCAGCACTCTGGCAGGCCGAGGCAGGTGGATCACCTGAGGTCAGGAGTTTGAGACCAGAATGGCCAACATGGTGAAACCCTGTCTCTACTAAAAATAAAAAAATTAGCTGGGGGTAGTGGTGGGTGCCCATAGTCCTAGCTACTCGGGAGGCTGAGGCACGAGAATCGCTTGAACCCGGGAGGCAGAGGTTGTAGTGAGCCGAGATCGTGCCACTGCACTCCAGCCTGGGTGACAAAATGAGACTTTGTCTCAAAAATAAATAAATAAATAAATAAGCAAGCAAGCAAGCAAGCACATGGGCCAGGTGCAGTGGCTCACGCCTGTAATCCCAGCACTTTGGGAAACTGAGAAGGGTGGATCACCTGAGGTCAGGAGTTCGAGACCAGCCTGGCCAATGTGGTGAAACCTGTCTACTAAAAATACACAAATTAGCTGGGCATGGTGGCAGGCACCTGTAACCCCAGCTACCCGGGAGGCTGAGGCAGGAGAATCACTTGAAACTGGGAGGCAGAGGTTGCAGTGAGCTGAGATTGCGCCATTGCCCTCCAGTCTGGGTGGCAGAGTGAGACTCCGTCTCAAAAAAAAAAAGAAAAGAAAAGAAACACATGAAAAGATTTTCAATATATTTAGTTACTTGGGAAATGCAAACTAAAACGAAAAAGAGATAATAAACTTTAAAAACTGAAAAAATTCAAGTGTTGGAAAGATGTAGAGTAACTAGGACTTTCATACATTCCTGGTGGGAATACAAAATAGTACAAACACTTTGGTAAACAATTTTGCAGTTTCTTATAAAGCTAGATATACACTTATCATATGACCCACCAATTATGCTCGTAGGTATACACCCAAGAGAAATAAAACATAGGTCTATAAAAAGACTTGTATACCAATGTTCACAGTAGCTTATTCATAATGGTCAAAAAACCCAAATGTTCCCTCTGGTGAATGGATAAGCAAACTGTAGTATAGCCATACAATGGAATATGGCTCAGCAATAAAAAGAAACAATCTACTGACATATGCAGCAAGAATGAATCTCAAGAGCATTATGCTAAATGAAAGAAGCCAGCCACGTATTATACAGTGTGTAGTCTTTTATAGTTAATTTTTTGTGTCCACTGTATAATTCCAAATTCTAGAGAAGACAAAACTATAGTGACGGAAAGCACATCAGTTGTCAAGGGAGGGTGATAGGAACTACAAAGGGGAATGAGAAAATTTCTTTGGAGTAACATATATTTTATACTATTATCGTAGTATTAAATACATGACTTACATTTGTCAGAATTCATGAAATTTTACACTTGAAATTGCTATGTTTTATTATATATAAATTATACCTCAACAAAGGGGACAATAACAACAACAAAAATAAGCATATGCAAAATTTGAGTGCCATGTATTTAGTAGCCAAACAAGAAAAGGTTCTAGAAAGCAAATGCCATTTGACTTAGGATCTAGTGTCTTATATTGTACCGTGCTGCCTCCTTTCTCAGAATACTTCCCTAAAGATCCAGGTGAGAATTCTCATTCTGAATCTTTCCATGCAGACACAAAAGATGCAGCACAGAGGTGCTGAGGCTCACAAGCGTACACATGAGCTCTCTCTCTCTCCCATGGGAGCACTACAGGTAATTCTTGGGAGAACAACCTGTATGTGCAGCTCTCTCCCTCTTAAGACAACATAACAAAATGGAAACACCAGAGTGGTTTCATTATAAGGGATACCTGAAGTACTTTAAACTCTTGTTAACAATAAATTACTTGACACACATTTCACAACACACCAGTATATCCATACTGTGGCTCAGAACCTGATCCAAACAGACTGGAACACCAGCAAATTTATTCATTTACTCTTTCAATAAAAATCGATAAAGAACTAATGCTATTAAGTGTACAAAATTCTCCAGAGTAATTAAAGTTATTGACTTGGAAGAAACTAGATCAACTAGTAGGTAACCCTCAGTAGGTAACACTGAAATAAGTGCAGAATTATTTATGTATATAATCAAATGGGAAATTTTGTGATACTTATAAATGCTTCAAAATTTTATTCAGGGTCTGAACATCAACTGTGTGACTATTATGTGGCAGGCACTGGAGGTATAACGGTAATCAAAAAGAAAGACAGGATAGTCCTTCCTTGTCATTGTGGGGCAGAAAGGCAGTCAGACAGTAAGCAAATAAGCATACAAACTACTACTTAATTACACACTATGATAAATACTATAAGAAAAAAGATTTTTTTTTTAAAGAGTCAAAATAGAATCCTATGCACAAGCCTTGACAAATGCAGATCACAGCCTCTGCTGGGTCCCTTACCTGGGTATTTCTTCTCACTAAACCTCCATATCCCATTTAAAATTCAATCTTCCCTGATGGCACAAGTGTCTCTAAGTCTTCTCTAACCCCTGTAAGAAGAATTAGGGGTCTCTCCTTTTTGCATTGTGATAGAGAATAATAAAATCAGTAAAAATCTCTGAAGACTTATCTCATTTAATCATATGACAACCATGAGGTGCAGTTATTATTCCCATTGTAAAGATGAGAAAACTGAAACTCAAAATGAGCAAAAAAATTATACCTCTAATAAGTTGCAGAACCAGGAATCAAACTTTGGTCTTTATGACAGAAACACATTCTTTAACATTTTAAATACCTACCTTAAAAGTGAAATGCAAATAGTAGTAGGGATTCATGACCTATTTTCTCTTTCAGAAAAAAAATATTTCCTAGCTTTGTACCGAGAAAGCCTGAAAATGATGATTAACTCAATGGCAATGCACCATTTTCTAAAACCCATGCTATGGTTTCCAGATACCATGTCCTAATACATGGAACCTAAACTGATTTCAGGTCTGAAGCAAAAATGTACAAGATAAGCTCAGAACAAGCTGTCACACTAGAAAGCAAAGAAGCTTTCAAGCTTACCACCCCTTTAATTTCTGATAACTGCCCCTCCACATCTAGTCTCTCCTTCCTTCTACTAATTAAACCCCCCAAATTTTAACTGGACTCACAGCCACCCAAGCAGGGATTAGTTTCCACTCTGCCTTACAGCTAAGTGTGGCCAAATTCTAGTTGATGGACTCTCATTGCAACTGTCATTTATGTTTTAGGTCATGCTTATATTAGGAAGCTGTGTGCCTTCTACGCTCTTTACTCCTTCCCGCAGGCTGAAATCCAGTTGTATGATGTGCTGTGAAACCAGCATCAACCATTCAGATAAAAGCAAAGATAGAGGAACAGAGTAGACCTGGAACCCTAGACAATAGCTTAGAGCAGAACCACTCCACCTCCCTGACTACTACCAGTTCTATCTTTGATGTGAAAGGAAAAGCCTTCTGTATTTTTAAACCAGCTATTTTTGTCCCAAATAGAGAAGCTGAACCAATATCCTAAAAAATATAACTTGCCAGAAGCTTTTCAGAATCCTTGAAGGTTCAACTACTGGTTTGTTAATTTGTTTTTCTTTGTTGCAGAAAATATGCATTCAAAGAGGCACTGTATGTGTGTTAACGGCAGGAAAGCACTCATTCTAATCAAACAAATGCTAAATCTTTCCGTAATTTAATAAATAGAAAGTTGCTCCCTCCGACATCTAGTCCAACTCTAGTCCCAATTATTCAGATGTGCTTGGATAATGTAGATGGAAAAGAAGCTTAATAAAAGCTTTTTTAAAAGCAAATAAAATTTTAACATTTTTGGTGAAACTGAGTGGGTATTTCTTAAATCCTATTTCTCAAACATAATACAGCTGCAGGTCCTATTCATAACATAACAGACAATAACAAGAAAATATGTAATTACTATCAGGCCTTTATAGATTCATTTCCGTTTTTTCCTTCCATATATATATGTATGTGGTTCTTCTACACACACACACACACACACACGTAGTTCTAAGACTCAAGATTGAATTCCTCAACTTCCTTTCTCTCCCTATGGTTTCACCCTCCAACAATCCCAATCCCTACTTTTTTCTAATTATTTCCAAGAACAATTCAAAAGTCAAGAATATCCAAACTGAAATGATGCAGTGGGAAAAAGGTATACAAAACAGATCTGCCTATCCTAGCATATATAAGAAACTCACAAATAGCAACTTAATACCCTGACAAGTATGAGAGTTTTTTTTTTTTAAAGGAAAGACGTACTAAATGGCACAAAACTGTTCACTTAAAACAAATTCTTTAAAAATCTATTTGAAAAATTTCAATCTCACAGAAAAGTTGCAGTGATTGTACTATGAGCTCCAGGGTCCCATTCATCTAGATTCATAGACAGTTTACATTTTGTCACATTTACTTCTCTTTTATATAATAACAATAATAATGGTGATTGATGTGGTTTGGCTGTGTCCCCACCCAAATTTCATCTTGAATTGTAACTCCCACAATTCCCACATTTTGTGGGAGAAACCCCATGGGAGGTCATTTAATCACAGGGGTGGGTCTCTGCCATGCTGTTCTCATGATAGGGAATAAGTCTCACAAGATCTGATGGTTTTAAAAACAGGAGTTTCCCTGCACAAGCTCTCTCTTTTTGCCTGCTGCCACCCATGTAAGACATGACTTGCTCCTCCTTGCCTGCCACCAGGATTGTGAGGCCTCCCCAGCCATGTAGAACATTAAGTCCACTAAACCTCTTTCTTTTATTAATTGCCCAGTCTCGGGTATGTCTTTACCAGCAGCATGAAAATGTAGTAGTACAGTAATATATAATTATTAATATTTGACAAACTATTTGAGAGTAAGTTGAGTTACCAAGGCTTTTAGGCCAAATACACACACTTCTGTGCAGATGAACATGGATAAAGCCACAGGAATGAAATTGTCCAAGAGTATGTCAGTAAACATGTAAGAAAATCTAAGACTAAACCGCTAACACTTAGGGACAGGCAAATACACTAAGGTCAAGGATGGAAATTAAAACAAAACAAAAAGCCAAAGCAGAGCCAGGAAAGTGTAAACACAGAAGTCAAGGGAAGCTTTAAAAAAAAGAGTGTTCAATAGTGCTGGCAAAACATCATGAAAGAAAAACTAAAAAGCAAATTTGGATTTGGAAAATACGGACATTATTAGTGATCTTATTAACAAAGGTAGAATCA
Source organism: Hylobates moloch (assembly GCF_009828535.3). NCBI lineage: Eukaryota > Metazoa > Chordata > Mammalia > Primates > Hylobatidae > Hylobates > Hylobates moloch. Next base: position 113,083,988 of record NW_026652279.1, read on the forward strand.
GAAGTCAGACTGTAATAGATTTAAAAGGAGGTAGGGAAGTCAAGGAGATAACAGAAATGATCTCTAAATTTGTTGCAAAAGGAAATAAAGAAGATAAGCACCAGAGAGGAAAATAGTGTGGGTGTACGAGAGTAAAAATACAAGTTCTTCCATTTGTTTCATTCATTTATTTAGAGTGGCTGAACCAGGAAGTCAGAGTTGTACAATCATCACCACTGTCTACTTTCAGAACATTTTGATCACCTGAAAATGAAACCCTTCTCTATACATTAGCATCCTACCCTTACCCCAAGCCTCTGGCAACCACTTATTTCTGTTTCTATGGATTTGCTTCATATAAATGGAAACTTGCAGTAAGTAGCCTTTTGTGTCTGGCTTTCACTTAGTTTTCAAGGTTCATCCATGTTGCACTACGTGAGACAATTGTATTCCTTTTTAAGGCTGAATAATATTCCATTGTATGGATATATCATATTTTGTTTATCCATTCATCAGGTAACAGACATTTGTGTTGTTTCCACTTTTTGGCTATTATGAATGACATTAATATGATGTTCACTTACAGGTTTTTGGGTAGACATGTTTTCATTTCTTTAGGTATATACCCCAGAATAGAATTATTGGAGTTAGCATAAGGTAACTCTATGTTTAACTTTTTGAAGAACCACCAAACTATTTCCCAAAGCAGCTGCATCATTTTACATCCTCACTAGCAAAGTATGAAGGTTACAGTTTCTCTACATTCTCACCAACATTTGTAACAGTCCATCTTTTTTATTATATGTCATAGTAGGTGTAAACTGCTATCTCATTATGGTTATAATCTGCATTTCCTTCATGACAAATGATGGTGAGCATCTTTTCATGTACTTACTAGCCATTTGTATATCTTCTCTGGAGAAATGTCTAATCAAATCCTTTGACCATTTTTAAATTAGGTTGTCTTTTTATTTTTATGTTGTTATAGTTCTTTATATATTCTGGATATCATGCCCTTCACAGATAAAGGATTTGCAAATATTTTCCCTCATTCTGTTACTATCTTTTCACTTTCTTGACAGTATCCTTTGAAACAAAAGTTTTTAATTCGGAAGTCCAATTTGTCTAGTTGTTCTTTGTGATTCTGGCGTCCTGTCTAAAACTTGCCTAATCCTAGGTCAGGAAGATTAAGTCTATGTTTTCTTCTAAGTTTTAGCTCTTATATTTGAGTCTTTGACGCATTTTGATCTAATTTTTGCATATAAGGTAGAGGTTCAATTTCATTCTTTTGCATGTGCATGCATAGTCAGTTGGCCCAAAACCATTTGCTAAGAAAATTATTCTTTTTTTTTTTTTTTTTTTTAAGACAGAGTCTTGCTCTGTCACCCAGGCTGGAGTGCAATGGCGTGATCTCGGCTCACTGCAACCTCCACCTGCCAGGTTCAAGCTATTCTCCTGTCTCAGCCTCCCGAGTAGCTGGGATTACAAGCACACGCCACCACACCCGGCTAATTTTTTGTATTTTTTAATAGAGATGGGGTTTCACCGGGTTGGCCAGGCTGGTCTTGAACTCCTGAGCTCAGGCAATCCACCTGCCTCGGCCTCCCAAAGTGCTAGGATTACAGGCATGAGCTATTGTGCCCGGCCAGAAAATTATTCTTTTCTCATTAAACTGTCTTAACTCTTGTCAAAAATCGACTGACTATAAATGTATGGGTTTTGCTGCTAGACTCTCAATTCTATCTCACTGACCTATATGACTGTCCTTATGCAGTACAATACTGTTGCTTTCTTTTTCTTTTAATCCCACACTAGAGTGTAAAGAGCAATGGACCTGAAAAAATAAAACAAATAGTCAAGTCCTAGCTCTGCCTCTTAGGCAGAAATCAGCCTTACTAAGACATTTTCCTCACTGTCACAGAATTGAGAATTACAGGAGATGTGAAATTATCTTGTAAACAATAAAAGTTAAACATTTAAGTTTACACATTTTTTAAAATGATTAAGCTCAAACTCATACATTATTTTGGTAGCCAGGAATAAAAGAAAGTAACAGAGTCCTTCACAATCTAAGAACAGTGCCTAGGCACATGGTAGGCCCTAAATACATATTTATTGAATAAAATCAACCATTTTCCAATTGTTTTGCATTCTTTTTATTCATTTCCTGTAACTGCTAAGATTATGAGGAAACAATTTATAAATTTAAAAGCATCCTATATCAGCTTTTTCTTTAGTATATTTCCTTGAAAAAAAAAATCAAATAAATTTCCCTTAGGCTATTTCTAACTTTAATACTATTGTCCAATATAAGCAATAAAGAAGATTCTCCTCATATCATGTTTATTAAGGAAAGGAAAATTAAGAAATTCTAGGCAACAAAGCAAGATCCTGTCTCAAAAAAAATTAAGTCAAAGTAAATTCCATAAAACTTAATACCAACCCGATTATTTATTGTTAGTTCCCATTGTTACACTCTACAGTTAAAATGTATATCCTTAGGAATATCCAATGTACATCCAAAAGGAGTTTTTGATTAAAAAATCAAAACTTTTTTTTAGCTTCTAGTAGTTTAAGGTCAATATTTGTTCAGAGGAAAGAGCAATCACTTGACAACCTGCAATACGGAAATACTTTCTTCAACAAAGTTTTACCCCAACAAATTGCAAAGGTAAAGGCTTTCTAAATTTAACAACTTTATTGAGAAATTCATCCATTTTATGTGTTCAATGAGTTTTAGTAAATTTACAGAGTTGTACAACCATCATCACCATGCAGTTTTAGAACATTTCCAACATCTTAAAAAGATCCCTGTGCCCATTTGCAGTCAGTCTCCCAAACACTTCAGGCAAGCACTAATCAACTTTATGGACATTCCATATAAATGGAATAATGGCATATGAGGTCCTTTGCATCTAGGATAATGTTTTTGAGGTTCATCCATGTTATAACATGTCACCAGTTCATTCCTTTTTATTGCTAAATAGCACTCCAAGTTTCTTAATTTTATGTCTGGTATAGTTCAACTTACAATCATGTCCTCTTTTATGAGGAAGTGAAAACAGATGAGGTGCCAAAAAAACCTGCTCTTTGTATAGTCCACGCTACTTCCACTATCTTTCTAAAATGCAAATCTAATAACTTTCTCCTCTACTAAAATCTCTTCAATCCATAAGGTCCATCTATAAGGTTCAATCTATAAGGTTTCCATCAATCTATAAGACAAAGTCGAAACTCCTTGGCAGAGAATACAGGATGGACCATGCCAATCTACCTAGTCTCATTTCCTGCTGCTGTTTTTCTTGAACACTTTGCCAGCTATCAATACTGAGGTTCATACAGTTCTCCCAAACTCTCTTCAGTGACCTTTATGTCTTTGCATCCATCTACTTCACAAACTTGAATGAACCTTTCCAAATCCAACTCAAGACATTTCCTAGAGACAGCTCTGGCCTCACTTTCTCAACTGTACCATCTTATTAGCTTGTGCTTTATTAATTTTACATCTTACACTATGCCATAACTGTACCTTCTCATATCAAACTCATGAGCCAGTACCTAACCCTGTGTCTGAACTTCACTACTGTTCAATAAGCATCTGTTCACTTTAACTGAATACACTCTACTAGTGGTGTTCTACCCACTTCATAAAGGAAAAATCAATTCCATAAAGTCCACTCTCTAAAACTAATGGAAAAGGATCTAACAGAAGTAGTACAATATAACTCCAAGGTCTAGAGCAGTAGTCTACAAAACAGGGTATACACCAGCGATCAGCAAACTATAGCCCACCAACCAAATTCAGCCCAGAGTCTATTTTTTGTAAATAAAATTTTATTGAATACAGCCGCTCTCATTCATTTAACATACTGTCTATAGCTGCTTTTGTCCTCCAACAGCGGAGTAGTTCCAATACACACTATAAAGGCTGAAAAACCTAAAATGTTCACTATCTGGCCCTTCAAAGAAAATGTTTGCTGACCCCTAGTATAAATCATGATCCATGTTATACAAGAAGCAAAGATCAGAATTTCCTTTGTATAAATTTTTTCATCTCATCTTTTTAAAGTTCTATTTTAATATGTTTTTAACAAATAATATTAATATAGTAGTCACATATATAATTTCTAAATTTAAAAATGTGCATACATTGGGAATGGTACATACTCAATTTTTTTTTTTTTTTTTTTAACTAATATAGGTGGTTCAATTTAAAAAAAAAAGTTAAGTCTTAGGACAAGCTTTAGCGTTTAAATTTAGTAATCAAGGTTATTAGCAACCAATGTTATTACATGAATAACTGAGTTCTGTTAAGTGCTTCAAATCACAGAGAAAGAGGCCTAGAATTAAACTTTTTCCAAAATACTCAAAACATCTCTGGAGAATCTTTTTCTGGTGCTAAAAATGTCATTGAAATGATGCAGGTAGTACTAATATTCTTCAACAGAATGCAATAAAATATGAGCTATATAAATCCAAACTTGGTTCAAAGGTAGCTATGTTTTTTTAAAAAGTTTATTACTACAGACAAAGCAAATGCAAACTTATCCTTCCAAACCCTGATAATTGGTAATACCAAATAACTGGTATCTAATAAATACACAAATCAAGAGAATACCTTGTTAGCTAAACTCAAAAAACAAAACAAAACTATCCATACTTAACAACCAAGTGCAATTTTGTAACCAAAGTGTTCCTTAGCTATGATAGCAAGGCTATTTCCATCTAAGACAACAGATACTAACCTAAAGCTGTGAAGAGCCCCAGGAAATACCAAGTTCCTCACTTATAGATCTTAAGCTTAGCAAGGTGGTTCTACTAACTCAAAAGCTGGGGTCTGATAATCATCAACCAATTTATAAGCTCAAAGTTAATTACCAATTGAACCTGGATTTATCAGGTTAGGGTTGTCATTCTATGTTGAATTAGATTCTCCAACAAATAGTCATAGCCCCCAGAGAGAACTACACTCTACTCTGCTCACCTTTAAGGCTTTTTCTGAGGCCTTCCGAGATGACTAGCATCAGACTTTTGAGGAAGGCTAGCCATTAGACAAGGCTTTTCCCCACGATCTGACTGCTTGAAGTGACATCCAGGATCAGGTCGATCCTGTATCCAGGAATCATGACCCTCCCTGAGGCACCAGTCATCATGAGACAGTCAGTGCACTTTGGCACTTCTTGAAAACCACTGGGCTGCTCCTTTAGCTGAAAGGAAAAAAAACATCAAAACCACAACGAACAAAACAAAGGGGGAAAAATCAGTAATTCAATCTGAAAAGACAGAGCGTGGGGAAAAATATACCAAAACAGCCTCGTCTAGATCAAAATACAGCCTTGCCTTGATGTAAAGCCCATAGTTTCAATGTCTTTCTAGTCACTGCACTAAGGTTATTTCTAATATAAAAGTCTAAAAAGTTTAATATCTACAGTATTACATCTGAAAAGAACAAGTGAAAGTGGAAGTTAAATAAAATCACTATGGAAATACAGCTAAATAAGTATAATCAAGGTATTTATAAATGACTAGCAGCCTAAGGGTTATTTACAAGAGAGTGCACCATCAGAAAACCACATACTCAACATTTTCATTCTCTCAAAATTGAAATCTGACGTGGAGAAGCATGAAACACCCAAACAGGCTAAGTTTAACAGAAAAGTGCCAATCTATTAAATAAAAAATTAGGCCAGTATCCTCTAACTTACTTGACACTAATACACAGAGTAAAACACACACACACACACACACACACACACACACACACACACTGCTCTTAACCTAGCATTCTGTAGAATTCTCAATGCTTGCTTGAAATAAGCAATTTTAAATGTCCATATCACATGTCCTTAAATTTCAAACAAACTTTAAAGGCTGATTTAAGGCTTATTTATTTAAATCTGCTTTAAAATAAAAAAAAATTTAACTATCAGAATCTGCTCATTTCAATTTTTAAATACAAAATATTTTCCTAAAACACAATGTTAAAAGGCAAGAAAAAGTCTTTGAGGTAATTGTTTTAAATGTTAAATTATACATCCTTTAAAACATCCTTACCCGAAAGGTAATGATACTTTGTCTGTCAATTACTTTACCTACCTTCCTTTCTCCTCCTTTATTTTTTATCACCCACATCTCAGTTAACGCTACCAAATATCCACACAGATGCCCAAGTTGGAAAGTGGAAAATAATACTAAACCAGTATATTTTTACTTATTTGAGAATATGATTAAAGCTATGGATCTCTTTACCCCGAAAAATGTTCATGCACACAGATGGATAATGTGTAGACAGGATGTCAGGGAATTCACAGAACTCTCTTCAGACCAAGCATGGACCCTAGGTTCAGGGCTCCTGTCAAATACTTTGCCTTTTTTCTCCTATCTTACAAATCATCTTTGAAAACCTGCCTAGCTTACCTACCGAACCTCTCAGAATTCTGCCTTCCTGTCCAGCGCTAGCTAAGTTTTGGCATTCCCCGTATCTTCTAGGTTGTTAAATGTAGTTTGCTAACTCTTCCCATCTTACCACCCTCCAGTCCACCTTTCACCTTGCTGGCACAGTAATCTTACTAAAATGCAAATCTGATCATGTGACTCACCTGCTTAAAATCTTCAATACCTTCCCTGCAAATGCTAACAGAATGAAGTCCTGTCTCCTTAGGGTGCTATTACCTGCCCTCTACCTACATTTCAAGCTTCTGCTCTTCCTACCTATACTTTCCATACTCCAGGTGTACAATTTATAATCTCCTGATACACTGTTTTCAAGTCTTCATGCTTTTGCATACTGTTTCCTCTTCCTGATATGTCATGGCTCAATTCCTTACTCTTCCCTCAAAACTTTACTTCTTTCTTTACGCTGTCTCAGAACCTGTTTATTTCTGCCATAAGATTTATCTTAATGTATTACAAATGTTTATTTACTTGCCTGTCTTCAAAGATAATACGTTTTCTAGCCTTGCTTAATTCCATCTGTGTGTCCCCAGTACCTAGAACATAAATATAGAACTAAATATAAACGTATGGAGCTGCCTCTATTCTTATACACAGCCAAAGTTACTATGTATCACAAGGAAAACTGTTGCTGAATTAATTTAAAATATACTTTCACAATTCAAAATCTAAAGAATTCATTCTGGAAAGGTATTTTTGCAGCAACTGTCTAGAAAATTAAGTGTAACTATCACCAATTCTTTATAAACTGCTCTCATCTGGTAAGGTAGGGGTGTGTGTGTGTGTGTGTGTGAGAGAGAGAGAGAGACAGAGAGATGCTAATTACATGGACATCCAAATCAGGAATTATGGCTGTGTGTGTGTGTGTGTGTGTGTGTGTGTGTGTGTGTGTGTGTGTGTGTAACGCTAATTACATGGACATCCAAATCAGGAATTACGGCTTAGTAAGGATACCAGAATACTATACAATCCTTTGGATAAAAATTCCTAAGCCAGGGATAAGAAACACATGATAGATAATATAAACTAACTGCTCTTCTCTTCTTAGCCTCTCTCCTCATATATGGGGTCTAAGGAGAGTCCTCAATATAGCACACTGTAAGCAGAAACTGCAGATTGACTGCAGTCAGCACAGAAGTTAATTTTGGGGGGCTATTCAATAACTTATTCTAAAGTATCAAGCAAATTAGAAATTATCCTATTAAAAATATTCACACAGAAGGCCAGTTCCATATCCCTTGGAAACCCGTTCCCAAATTTAACAATTCTAAAGGTCAAGAATTATTTTTATCCTAAAAAAATGCTTTTTGGTGGCCTTCTAAGTCAAAAACATTTCTAACTTTCTAATCTGTTTTGTTAAAGTTGTTCATTTTCACATGCTTTTTGTGTAGCTTAAAAAAAATTGTGGTTAGATTGTGTTCTAAAACTATAGTTTCTAAATTTGACTGTACATCAGAATCACATGGGACACTCTAAAAATACAGATTCCCAGGTCCTTACCCAGATCAACTGAAACAAAATTTCCAGAATAAGAACAAAGGCAGTGTATTCTGTAAGGCACACCAGGTGATTCTGATGCAGCCTGCAGCCATTTCAAAGCTACTGTTCTAAATACCACAGCACTTTATATATGTAAGAGCTAGAATTGGATAATAGAAACATCTCTAAATAAAATTTTCCTTACATATGTAGATTCTCTTATTGCTTATTGGTTCTAACAGGCTAATAAACACACGGTGAAACTGCTTCACCCTCTGAATAAAAACTATTTTGATATATCTTAACAAAGAATTCTAGATAGTGGATTAGTTACTGTAGTCATACAGCTTTGTTAGAATGATCAACCAGCATTTCTTTTAAATTTCTCCATTGTTGTGTTTGCATAGAAGTACTCAAGAGTCTTTCTTACTACATGATCTTGAAAAAAAGTATATCAGTAAGAGTAGTGCAAATGTAAATTGCTGAAAATTTACTATATTAAATTGAAATATTTCATCAACTTCTTTAATTATGCATTATTATAATTACATATTTTTAAACTACTAATAATTGCAGATGTATATATTCCTATAACATACCAGCAGTAATAAATCCAGGGGTTGAGAGAACAGGGCCAAAAGTATGAGTAGAAAAAGAAATACAAATGGTCTACATTCAACAAATTCTTATTAAATGTTCTTAGAAAGATGAATTGACAGAGACTAACATATACAGTAGTGTTATGCATGTATTTAGAACATCTGAATCGCAAATCAGTAAGACAAGAGCTAATCTTCAGATTTTTGCTGAGTGCCTAGTAATATCACTATGAAGAGGCCACTACGGGATAAACATGAAAATTCAAACACATGTAAACACAGATAAAATGTTTGACATTTTCTATCACACCACTGTGGCATCCCTCAAAATTCCTTACAGATCTTTTTTAAAAAGAGAAAGTTCTCCAAAATTCTAAGTGCCTTGGGAAAAGCAACTATTTTAAATATATGTTTAAAAGTCTTTATACAATGAAATCAGAGTTTTGACACCCTTTGCCAAATATTTTAAGTGATTTTAGTGAATAAAAACATTTTATGAGAGATAGAGGAGGGAGCTGTGGTTTTTAATCATTTCAGATACTAGAAACTGATTTCAAAAATTTCTGGCCTGTCTTTTAATCTTTAAGAATTAAATGCACATCATAATTATAATCTTCACCAGTTAAACTAAACTCATTTACAATGCCTAGAATTATCCATATCTCAAAGAATGGTGGACTTTTGCATCAACTTTTGAGAACAGACAAGTTGGAATAGAAGACCCCAATCTACAGCCATTTGAATACACAGCTGAGACTACTCATTCTCTTTCTATGAAGACATGCCCTTACTGAATATCTATCCCATGAAGTTATAAAAGTAGTTGTCCTAGTTGGGCTTAAAAAGCTGGGACAGCTAATAAGAAAGTAAAACTCTTCCTAACAGATTACTTTGGCTGCAAATACCTTCTCTCAATGTTAGCCTCCACGGCAATCATAACATTGGTAAAGAGATGCAGAAGGACTCGTCAGCATATAGAAATCTCAGTATTTGAAAGACAATACTACTATTAGCACTTTCACGGAAGAGAAAAATAACTGCTACACTATCCTGGAATGTCATTCATCACTAAGAAAGTACTGGCAGGATTTCTTCTGGGCTCCTTTATTGAGCAATATCGTTAGCCATGTGTTCCTGGAATCATAGTACAGAATAGTTTTCCATTGCAAAGCAGTACTAGAAAGGATTATCTGCAGATATCAGAAGAAAATCCTTTTCAATAACTCTAATTATAGTTTGTTGATTCTACCAAAACATTTGATATATCAGTTATATAACATGACAAACAGTACTGAGTATCTGGACACAGGTATGTTTATCAACATCAAAGGTAACTACTAAGGAAGTAAGTAATATAGTTTTATCGTGTTTCAGAATTCAAAGTCCTATCAAACACACTCCTCATAAGTGAAAATGCTACGAACAGCCAGTTTTATCAAATAGCTGCATTTAAAAAAAAGGCCAAATATATACACATAAAATTCAATCCAAGCAATCATCAAAAATCCTAGGCAGTTATCCAAAAAGACTACAGTAGAAACACATTCATGACACCTCAGACAATGGCCTGGACTTTATTAAATGAGGCCCAAGGATATAATTAAAATCATAAATTCATGTAAAATGATCATATACAGCTCAAGATTTTCATTCATAATATATCTATTACTTTTCTTTCCTAACTCATAACACATTGCTAAGTGACGAGCTGTCCCAGAGAACAGTATTCCTACATTTTTCTGACAAATAAGTTATAAGAAATTGGTTCATTTGGGCCTATACATACTTAGCCAGGTCAAGAGACAATATGGCACCACATTTTTCCTGTGGCTAGGAAAACTATTTTCTAGGCTCAAAACAACTTTACACTGGGCTTCTTCCTAAAATTCACAGATATAAGGTAGGAGCCACACCCTATGCCAAATCATCCATAAGATCCTTGAATTCAGTCATTCAAAAATGAAATTACACTATAAAAATTATACAAGATTTGACACACGAAAGCTAATATTAACTCTTCCCTTGCTTTAGTACTCCCACACACTTAGTATGTATCCTTAATTTATCATTCATAAAACCATTTAATAGGTGATTTCCCCCCTAATACTGTGAACTTAATTAAATATTAAGAACCAGATAGGTCCTGTTTATCTTTGTTATCCTCATTGCCTAGAAATGCTCTGGTCATAATAGTTTTTCATGCAACACTGAATAAGAACAGAATACCTAAAAGACACTTATATAGAAAGCTGAAGTAGACAAATAAGAAATCAGGTAATAGAAGGTAAATTTTAAGAACACACAAAATTAGAATCAAGCAAAAAGGCAGCAGCCATATCACGAAGAAAGCACTGGCCTGGAGGTGCTGGCATGTCTTTGGAATTGATAAATTCTAATCTAGATTTTGGCAGTAACAAATGTTATAACCTAAGCAAATCACTCTGACTCCCTGGATCTCAATTTCCTCATTTGTAAAATATAAGACTAAATGAGTTCTATATTTCCTCACATGATATAAGGATGATTTTAAAGCAGCAAGAACATTTACTCCTGAAAAACAGCACCAACAGAACAGATATAATATACAATGTTGGATAACATGACTCTTAAGCAAAGGATATCATACAGGTGGAATATACAACTCCATAAAAAGTAATAGGTCATACCAACAGCAGCCACAAGCCAACCAGGAATTATGTACACACATCTCTAATGTGGAAATTAATGACACATTCATACACTGAATAAATCTAAAAAAGAATTAACTTCTGCCAGAGGCAAAGGTTGAGAGATGCGAAAAGACAGATATAAAGGCAAAATTGTTATTCCCTAGTAGGAACCAGAATACAGATCATATCTAGCATTCATGCATGTGCACAATACAAACACAGAAGAACAATACAAAAAGCATCTTTATGCTTTTCTATGAATTGAAAAGCTCCTTAAAACAAATCCCATAATTATTTAGGCTAGAATATTTCACAATATCTCACAACATTTAGCAAAAATTAATCTAGGATAACTTTCTCATTGCTCCAACAAGACAGTGTTGTTGGTACATTAAGAAGAAAACATGCAGGGGATCAAAGACATTCCTAACCTTGAAACAACTCACCGGCCCATATTCCAACTTCAAAATAATTTACTTTTGCTTTAAAACAAATGAACCTTCCACCTCAGATAATAAGGTGCAACAGTAATCAGTTTTGAACTCAATGACTACCAGATTCAATACACCAATGTTTATAATCAATACTTTTTAAAAATACAGGCTCTGTTGTCAACACTATGCTAGTATTGTAAAAGATAAAAGAGAACTAAAAGGTAAGATCTCTGCCCACAGGAAAATCTTCCTAACCTTACTAGCAAGGTAGTTTCAGGTTATTATAAACACATTGCCCTATTTTTCCAAAATCCTTCCCAAGGAAAGACATAGGAAGAAAGGTGAGCAATTCCAATACACATGTATATTTCAAGATATTTTTAAGCTAGAAGAGGTCCCCACAAAACAAATTTTACAAACAAAACAGATCCAGACATATGGAAACAAAATACATTGTACCCCAAAGGGCATTTCTACAAAGGCAGTAGACAGCACCTCAAATGCATCACCTCACACATAATACTTTACAACAGAAAACAGAAATGACTTCTCAAGCAAAATCATTACGGATAAAAACAAAACAAACATTCAAAAGACTTCTAATTTATTAATATATAAAGTTGAATGAAGCTGTTAACGATTACGTGTCCTATTAACAAGAAAAATTAATTTGAGAGCTTCAAATTTAAAATGACTTTTTTCTTTTTTGAGATGGAGTCTCGCTCTGTCGCCCAGGCTGGAGGGCAGTGGCACAGTCTCAGCTCACTGCAACCTCCGCCTCCTGGGTTCAAGTGATTCTCCTGCCTTAGCCTCCTGAGTAGCTGGGATTACAGGTGTGCGCCACCATGCCCAGCTAAATTTTTTGTATTTTTGGTAGAGACAGGGTTTCACCATGTTGGTCAGGTTGGTCTTGAACTCCTGATCTCATGTCTGCCCACCTCAGCCTCCCAAAGTGCTGAGATTACAGGCGTGAGCCACCATGCCCGGCTAAAATGACATTTTTATTGCTTGCTTTTTATATAATCCACGTCTACCTGTTTCTGAAAGTAGCAAGACCATAACTGGCTGTACACGTCAACTAATCTAAGAAAGCCCAAAAGCCCATCAAGTTCAGCTATGGAGCATTCCAAGGCTACTGATTATATATAGACTATAAATTATTTAATCATCAATTATAATCTACCTAAATTTTTCAGGTCTATCTCCATGAATTATATCCTAAATTCCCTTTATTATCAACTGTTCAAATAAAACAATTTTAGCTCTTTTCCCCCAAATAAGAGCAGAGAATTACATCTCTTTAGTGGTTCCAATGCCTCATGAAATAATACTATTATGTACTTTTCTTTACAGCCTACTAAGTACTTTCATATACATTATTTCAGACTTCCAATAACCCTATGAAGTAAGGCAAATGTTATTCTCTTTATTTCATGGAAAAGGATAGAAATTAGGAAGTCAGGTCACTGGTACAAAGTTTACTGCTAGAAAGTAGTTAAACAAAGACTAGGACCCACATGCCCTGACTCCATGTCCAATTTATATTCCACAATGTCACACAAATAAAGTAACTCTAAAAGCTACTGAACTTAAAATGTATACTTTTCCTGCTTAATTAAACCCTTATAAATACCATGGGAATTAAGATACTAAAGCAAATGCAAACAATAAAGCACCATCAAAACAATCACCTTTCTATATCAGCCCATGTTAAAGAGCAGTTCAAATACTATAGTAGAAACACCTTAAAATTAAAAAAATCTATTATATTCATTATACAACACCACACACAACTCTGCATAATGAATGTTGGTGTAGAATAGGTAAGGTTAGCTATAAATTTTTTATACAGCTGGGTGCAGTGGCTCACACCTGTAATCCCAACACTTTGAGAGGCCAAGGCGGGTGGATCCTGAGGTCAGGAGTTTGAGACCAATCTGGCCAACATGGCAAGACCCCATCTCTACTAAAAATACAAAAATTAGCTGGACATGGTGGCTCATGCCTGTAATCCCAGTTACTCAGGAGGCTGAGGCACAAGAATCGCTTGAACCCAGGAGGTGGAGGCTGCAGTGAGCCAAGATCATGCCACTGCACTCTAACTGGGGCAACAGAGTGAGACTCCGTCTCAAAAAAAAAAAAAAAAAAAATATATATATATATATATATAGGTATAATAATACATTTGACTTAGAGAAAACAAAAATGTCCAAAAACCTTACTTTTCCTAGTCTTAACACCTCTTCTTGGCTTTGCTATACTCTAGCCAAAGAGTTTCCACAGTCGTTGGACTGCCAACGACAATTCACTGAAATATAGGAAGAAATTATTAGAATGCTGTTTCCCCTTTTTTAAATCTGAAAAAAACTAAGGAATTCATTTTACTATTTATGACACAGACTGAAACCGTCATCCTCACATAAACTCATAATTACACATACGAATGGGGTGTGGGTATGCTCAAACATTTCTCATAGAAGAGATTCTTATTCAAGAAAATAAGAACACTGCTACAAACAAAGATGGGCCATAGGAGACAGATGACTCTAAACTGCATCAAATAATCAAAGAGAGAACCTATTAAAGGTGTTCAATATCCTACAAAAATAAAGGATTGTTCAACTGCATTTGCATAATCCATGTAATATAAACACAACTTACCTCATCCTGGACTCCACTGGTGGTAGTCAACTTGCTCCCATCAGTAATCGTGATAATTATTGCTGGCTCCAAGAAAAAAGGGTTTCTTCCCTAAAATCAAAAAACACATTGATCATACAAAGGTTTAGACTTGGCTTACAAAGTAAAAAGTCAATTCTCAGAACAGCATATATACAATCTCCCTTTCTAGTTTCATTTTACATGTAGTATGTACCTGTTTGTACATTTTAAGAAAAGATATAGAAGGACACATAAACTAAACAGTGATTAACCCTGAGAAAGAGGGATTAGGTAGAGAAAGAGGTGGATTTTTCACTTCTTTATAAATTTGTGTATTGCTTTCATTTTTAGAGGGAGTGTATTTACGTTACTAAGAGTATTTAATTTCTTAAAAGGGACCCTAGTAGTTCAATTCTAATAATTTGATTTTTGTAGATATTACAAGTTACAATAAAAAAAGAACACTTCCTGAGAAACTTTCTTAAAAAGGAAGGCAAGACAGTAGGTGAACATTACCATAAGGTATGCATGTAATCAAAATGTCTAGGCAAATAACTAGGTAAATGATTTGAAAGATGTTAAGAGCTAGTTCTATGGAAATAGTAGGACTACTCTAAATTCAGCAAAAATTTAACAACAGTACAAGATGAAAAGTTAAAATTAAAAAATGGTTACCTAAAGAAAATGCTTGGAGAGAAAAGTACAAAAATAGTGGTAGCAAAAGCAATGGAACAGAGTAGCACGGGTTCTCAAATGTTCTGTATAGAAGGTGAGATAACTTTAATAGCTTCCATTCAAATCTCTGGCCAACCCACTCTACTAGCACAATGATCAGTTCTAGGCGACACATATGGTAAGGGACTAAGACAAACATAAGCTTGCCTTTTACATATAAATGGCTCCCATTTGAGGGACTGACAGAACTAAGGCCAAAGGATATAAATTTCAAGAGGGTAAACCTTGTATTTGCAATCGAAGGTATCAAATTCTCTGCCACTAATGGCACCAAGAATTGAATGAAGCTTTCTTGGATAAAATGTAGAACTGTATATGACAATTTTTTAATGTGCATATGAGCCACTTGGAGATCTTAAAATGCAGTTTCTGATTATGTCTGGTATGAAGACTAAGATTCTTCATTTCTAACAAGACTGGCAGCTAGAAGACACTAATAGCCACAGACCATACCTAGAACAACAACAATGTAGAAGAGTCATAAACATGTAATATTCTATGGTCCTATAACCTTTCTCTTATAACTCTCAATTTCTAACATATTATTATACACAATATTTATTGAATGAATTCACAGTTAATTATATGATTATAATCTAATCATCATAAAGTGGGAGTGGGGGACATGTAATAGATTGTCTTGATCAAATCATTCAACTTGTAAGTGACACGTGCACTTTTCTAATTGGTGCCCAAGAAAAAAATGGTTCCGGGGGAGAAAGATTCCTTTGGTTAAATAAACTTAAAATATGTTAGATATAATCTCTAGAAGATTCTAAATGCACAGCAGCATTAAAACGTCACAGGAGTCTTGCAGGGAGACAACATGAATTAATTTATCCCTCCTTCTTCCTCTGTAATATTCATGTTAAAATGAACTCATTTTGGGGAATTATTACATTACATTATATTGTCTCTATATTGTCTCTCATACGATTCACCCCCAAAATATATAATAAATTCTAATAATATAGGTCTTCTCAGGCAATGTTCATTCCCAACTCTTAGCTTTGATTGTTTCCCTAAAGTAGAATGGTTTTCCTCTTCCCTCCTCAAACCTACCCAACTCCCACTCATTCCTTAAGGCCCAGTTTAAATCTTTGTATTTTCCACGAAGCTTTCCCTGATTACTTTGGCCTTTAGTAATCACATCTTTCCATCTCCATATTCTAACAGTGGTAGTTTTTACACTTTAAATAAATAAGAAGGTAAATAAAATGTTTCTTTAAAATTGGATTTGAGTGGTTCCATGGAGCACAATTTGAATACCACTTCCCCACAACATCTATCCCTCACCTTTTCAAATAATTTTTAATTTAAATAAGAATTTAAATACACACCATCTTACACAATGTGAATATATCTAACACTGCAGAAGTATACACTTAAAAATGGTTAAGACAAGGCCGGGCGCGGTGGCTCACGCTTGTAATCCCAGCACTTTGGGAGGCCGAGGCGGGCGGATCACGAGGTCAGGAGATCGAGACCACGGTGAAACCCCGTCTCTACTAAAAAATACAAAAAATTAGCCGGGCGTGGTGGCAGGCGCCTGTAGTCCCAGCTACTCGGAGAGGCTGAGGCAGGAGAATGGCGTGAACCCGGGAGGCGGAGCTTGCAGTGAGCCGAGATTGAGCCACTGCACTCCAGCCTGGGTGAAAAAGCGAGACTCCGTCTCAAAAAAAAAAAAAAAAAAAAAAAAAAAAAATGGTTAAGACAATAAATTTTGTTGTGTTTACCACAATTTATTAAAAAAAAAACCACCGTCTTGTATTGCTTGCTATTTTTTCATGTGTTTGAATACGTTGAAGGCAAAGAATATGTCATATTTCTTTCCACACCACTAAGCAGGTACTGGGCACAAAACACTTCAACTTATTGACTCACTGATTATAGCTTAATACAAATCAGCCTGGGTTCACAGAACCATTCAGAATTACTCAAACTTCAACAAGATTCAAAAAATGTATGTTACCTTTACCTCAATATAAATGTGTACTCCCCAAACTCAACGCATAACTACTCATGAATTTGCTGGGCTACTAATGTATAAAAAGGAGCACTACCTCCCTCTTGTATCTTTCAACCATCTACTATCTACTCATTCGTGTTGGCCATTCAAAAAGATTTGAGTGGTTACTATATATCAGGTATTGTATTAAGTGTATGATACATAATCTCTACTCTCATATATAATAAACATATGTACACATAACAATAAATCTCTCTCTTGGTCTCTACCAGTATTTTAGCTCAAAAATTGCCTAAGGGAGATAAAGAAAACCAAGAGGTCCTAATAGCTTCGAAACTATATTATCTTGCTTCCACCCTTAAGCTAAACTACTTTTGTTGACTTGATGCCTTTCAAAAACGAATCAGCAAAGCTCTAAAAGCCACCACAGCATGGATCAAATACTTGTAGTAGGGTCTTCTATATCACTTCTACATTTTAACATAAAACAAAACCAGGCTGGGCGCGGTGGCTCATGCCTGTAATCCCAGCACTCTGGGAGGCCAAGGCACGCGGATCACTTGATGTCAGGACTGTGAGACCAGCCTAGGAAACACTGTGAAAAACCTCGTCTCCATCAAAAAATACAAAAATTAGCCAGGCATGGTGGCACATGCCTGTAGTGCCCAGCTACTCGGGAGGCCGAAGCAAGAGAATCCCTTGAACCCAGGAGGCGGAGGTTGCAGTGAGTCAAGATCATGCCACTGCACTCCAGCCTGGGCGACAGAGTGAGACTCCGTCTCAAAAAAAGAAATCAGATTTCCTGACCAAAAGTCTGACACCCATTCACTTTTATTCCTGTATAAGCACACTGAGAATTGTCTTTCAGAGGCAAGAGATTAATCATACTTCTAATTAAAGAAAAATAATCTACCATGTAGCAGACTCATACAGATGATGACATCCACCCGAAAGGTTAATACTTTTTTAAAGGCCCATGTCTACAAAATTAAGTTAAAATATATTAAAACTTAACAGAAAGTCTGGGTTATTAAATTTAATTAAGCTAAATTCAAACACTAAAACCAAAGTTACTTTTTCTTAGACAACAAAACAAAGCTTTTAGTTGAAACTTGACTAGTCTTACACAAAATACTCTCCACGGAGGATATCCTTAAACGGGCCTGAAATTACTATAGTAACAGTAACATTACTGCTATCGTCTTGATAATAACAATAAAGCACTTATCTCATTTGACCCTAAAAAAACTTAGTGAGGTAAAATATTCAGGGAGATTAAATGATATAACTCAAGGTGGCATAGATGGTGGCAAAGCCAGAAACTTATTAAGCTATTCTAATTCTAAAATCCACATGGTCTTTCTGCACCACCTGGAGATCCAACTGGCAGCTGCTAAATTCTCTTCGACGTAATTCCATACCAACCTGGATTGTGCCATATTTACCCAACCAGGAATGGTGTTATAATCAGATTGTTTTGTTTTTAATATATTCTTTCTGCAATAAAATTAACTATATAGTAAAACTATTCCTTTACTTGGTAGATTCCTGTGATTCTGTAATTACTTAGCCATCAATTTCTTCATATATAAAATCAATGTATCTTCCCCCAACACAAACACACTGAAACAAAACACAATATATACTAATGTTTACTTTTAAAAACGATATAACTTCAACTTTCAGAGAGTATATACACAAACACAAGATAAAATAATAAGTTCTTTAGTGACTTCAAATTTTGGAAAAGTCAGATAAAGATCAAACATAGAAAAGAAAAAAGAAAAATACAATCATCCTCATTGTACCAATTATCTCCTGCCATGCCTAAGATTCTTTCCTCTCTAAGATTAAAGAGCTTAGTCAAGAATCACACTAAGAAAAGCAATAATCAGTTACTATAAAAATTAGAATAATGATTAAGTTAATGTAATTTATACACACAAGGTTGTTTTATTACTTCTTCAGGAAAAATGTATCCCCATCTCTATTATATAAATGTTTGACATTAACAAATTTATTTAAGCATGAATTTCTACATCACTAGCAGAAAGTGAACAGGTAGCTCCAAGAAAGTTTTCTTATATACTGTTTTGCACTGTTCCTTGCTGCATAATGTCATCTTTCTCTGTCAACATTGTTTACCCAGCAAATTAAAAAAGTTTTAGTTGTCTGCCAGTATTGTTAAGATTTTTGTCATGTTTTACAAAAAAATAAAGTTTTAACACCTCCAAAGTCTAAATGAGAGTTACAACTTAATTACTGCAATATAATGTTATTCACTATCTGGTGTCAAGCCTATGCAATTTAATAATTCCCAAATCCTTATATTTAAGAGCAATTATTTTACATTGTTATTCCTAAGTATGTTTATAAAGTCACTCAGTTGGGAGAAAATCCTTTAGAATTTCTGTCAATATTCACCTTGGCCATAAAGTTATAAGTAGCCTTTATCATAATTATAATGATATATTTAAAAAAAAAAAAAAAAAACTAAGCTCTGCTACAACAAAGACGGCCAGTAGAGGGACTAAAAGTTTACTTTTGCTATTAGCAGAATAAATTCACGTTTTACTCTCAGAGCAGTGGTTCCTGTCATAAAGAAATCCAAACATATCACTAGAAAATATAATGCAAAATATAATGTTCTAGCTCTAGAGCTACTTACTAACGGGAGTCAATCTTTCTGTCATTAAAAATTTTTCATTTTAATTTTGGTCAAAAACCTCAAGTAAGAGTTCTGCCACAAGATAATATAAAGCAAAACCTTTTACTTCGCTTAAAATTTCCTATTATAGTTCTCTCAACAACCAATTACCATGGTGTTAAATTACTCAGTTAAAGCATAAAATCTCGATAAGAAAATTTAAAGAATTAATGTAAACATATTATCTATTAGAACCTATGTTATTTTTGAAAGAAAATGCTTTTGAAATGTTACAACAAATTATTTTGAAAAAAAATTTTGAAAATATTAAAAAAAGGTAATTTCCTCCAAATATAAACTAACCTGATCTCAGGAAAACAATTGTTTTCACTTACCTAAGAAACTGAAAATGTAGTGG
Source organism: Hylobates moloch (assembly GCF_009828535.3). Taxonomy (NCBI): domain Eukaryota; kingdom Metazoa; phylum Chordata; class Mammalia; order Primates; family Hylobatidae; genus Hylobates; species Hylobates moloch. The sequence goes on from NW_026652279.1 coordinate 113,104,031, forward strand.
AGGAGGGGCATAGGAATGTTACCTTACCCTTAAATAGGTCATAAAATCTTCTGCTGGGCTAATCATGTTTGTCAAGTCAATAATTCATTGTCATTAATACTGTTAATTTTTTTAAAGGTAGAGGAGGTTCATTAAATTATGGGGATAAATACACAAACTGGCTAATAACATATTACAAACAAAACAGAATTACTTAAAAGTCAATAAAGGCCTGACAGGCTTACATTTAAATCAATATTCCAAGTCCAGAGCTACAAATTTCACGTTTGTTGCAGATTTCAGTAAGATTATTACTTTTATTGTTAAAATCTCAAGTAGTGTAGTATAAAAATGAGTCTTTTGATATCAAACTCTAAAATATTCATCTTAAGACATTAACCCTTGTAAAACCTTTGACCACATAAAAAAGATCTCTGAAGGATACGTTAGAAACTGATTAACCATGGTTGCCTCCATAGAAAGGAAGTAAACAACTGTGTAACTTTTTATAATACTTCAACTTTTTTTTAACCATGTGCCTTTATTATATGTTCAAAACAAATACTCTTCAAAATTAAAAACGTGTTTGGTATTCTAAAATACAATCTGCTAGTATATAAAAATCTGGTAACAGAATACATTAAGGGCTACAGCTACAGAAAACACGTTAGAATTCCACAGTGTAAGAAATATATTTTTAGTTTCAAGTAACTCCGTTACATGATTGTGTTCCGATACAATTCCTTTATTCAACCACATAATTCCTTATGTTAAAAATACAACAGCATTAAAAACAGATGGAATACTACGATTTAAGCAAAAGTAGGGGGGAATTCCATATATCTATTTTAATGTAACGACTAAGGAACTCCATCCTGGAATTTGATTTAATAATAGACTGAAGAGTAATAATGTAAGAAATTGTAAGTCACCATAAAAACTGCAGAATCACTAAAGTTTGACTTTGTAAAAAAAAAAATTAGGGAAATTCAATAATTGATAGGACTAAGTAGAACTGCAAAAGACAGTAATATAAACAATATATCTGGAATATTAATAATTTGGCAGAATTTGAGTTTTATACTTGAACTGGAATCTAAAGTTTGAATAAAATTAACAAACTGGTCTGGGGAATGCCTAAAAAGTAGTGCCAGGCAAATAGTGTTTATGCTGGTATATAAGGAGTAATTAAGCTATCAGAAATATAACTTTACTTAATAAATAGTAATATTCTAAGAATCTAATACATACATTAGATAGACTGGGGCCAGGCATGGTGGCTCACACCTATAATCCTAGCACTTTGGGAGGCTGAGGTGGGAGGACTGCCTGAGGCTAAGATTTCAGGATGAACTGGGTAATAATAACTTGGGAAAATTTTATTCTAGTGAAGCATGTAATAAAAAACATGTTAGAAATTTTTTTTTAAATAAATGTATAAAAAGCCAAGATGTAAACATATTTTCAAAGATAGGTGAATGGAGTTATACAGCAATAATGGTAAAATTTAATTTCACCTAAAAGAAATCTGTCTAGTCTCTCAAGATTAATCACCTCCTTGAGTTGACTGCTACAAAATCTACAGATGCTACCTCTGTAAAAGTCTGGTTAAATCCCATCTTGAACCCAGCACTGAACTCAATTTTAAATACTATCACAAGCAGACCTTGAATGTAGGGCAAAGAAGCAGATAAAACCATTCTGGTTACTTCCTTCTACATATCACACTACAAATATGGTCTCAAAAAAAAAAATCAATTCACACACACAACTGTCCTACAAAAGAAGATGGCATTCTATGACAGCCTTCTACATAAATATCTTAAAGGCTACAACTGAAAATGAAGAACTGCCTAATAAATGTTTCAGATCAGGAAAGTTAGCAATAAAGCATTAAATTTCAAAAAGGAAAAAAAATTCATGATAAGCCCTTGGAAAACAGAGTATATTGTTTCCCATATGCTATGGCTGAAGGCCAATCTGAAAATAATTGGGTAAGGCATAATGTGAGGCCAGGCATGATGGCTCACACCTGTAATCCAACACTTTGGGAGGCCAAGGCAGGAGGATCACTTGAGGTCAGGAGTTCCAGACCAGCCTGGCCAACATGTTGAAACCCTGTCTCTACTAAAAATACAAAAATTAATCAGGTGTGGTGGCACTTGCCTGTAATCCCAGCTACTGGGAAGGCTGAGGCACAAGAATTGTTTGAACCTGGGAGGCAGAGATTACAGTAAGCCAAGATCATGCCACTGCCCTCTAGCCTGGGTGATAGAGCGAGACTGTGTCTCAAAAATAATAATAATTAAAAAAAGACATAATGTGAGATTAGTTTTAAGGGGCCCTGGTTCGTAAAAAATGTGGATTTTTTGTTTTCAAGGAAAGAAATGGTACTAACCCAACTTTGCTAAGATTTTTTAGGAGGAAACATTTATCTAAATCCATTACATAAGTATATGTACGTGAGTAAAAGTTTCTAAGAATCCTTTCTTGCTAGATTCTGATTGAAACATTTATTGATGCTTGTGCTAAACACCTTCCCAAGTGTTGATAGATTTAAAATTTTCAAAGTAGATAACATTTTCCAGAAACAAAAAAATTCTAACTACATAATACTTGTGCCTATCATTTAAAAGAAAAAAGTTTTATAAGCCTTCCTAACTATACATACAAATCCACCAATAGTTTTACCTTAGAAATGCACTTCATGAAGAAGCAGATGTCACATATGGATGACTGCACAGATTGCTACATGTTTTAGAATGTTACTATAGCTCATTAAAATGGAAAGTTTTAAGAACATGGCAAGATAATCCTTTGTTACATTAAGATTTACATTCACTATAATCTCATTTGTGATTAGACACTACCCATTCTGAATTAACAATAAAATTTAAAATAAAGACCTTCTATTCTTTCTACTACCTATTTAGGCCTGATATTGTGGATGCAATCTCTTGGTTTTTCTTTCTAACTTACTGGTTTAAGAAATGTGATTACACAAAATTCAAAATTTTACATTCATTATTTCATTACCTGCCAAAGTATATAAATGAGCAAGATAGTTCACAACTCAGAAATTACCAGAGGACACAAAGACATCATTTTGCTAATTCCTGATAATCCAAAAGTACTGTACCTTGTCATTATCTTGCAACATCACCCACTGTCACTTGCAGCCTGACCTTTCACACTGCATATTCAATTATCTTCAATTCCTTATTTAAAATAGATTGTTTTCAATTATTTCAGAATAATTCTGTTTTTAGATGTTTCCAGTGTTGAAACCCCAGAATAACCAATAAGACTGTTGTTGTTTCCTAGTACCTAACAAGGTTCACTCACTTTAAGACAAAGGGAAAGTTTTACTCTGACACACCAGCATCAACTCTGTCATTTCCTAGCTACAAACTGCATCACCTAATAGTATACAATTACTTTTTCTCACATATTCAGAACTGTTATCATGTCCATAATAAAGTTTTATAGAAAATGTAATCCTTCCAAGGACCTTCACTAGGAGTCCCACACCTCATTTGGGCAAAACTAATAGAAGGAAGATGTCAAAATGTCACAGATAAAACAGGCAATAAAAACAGGTTATGTGAAGGCTAGAATAATTTTTGATAGGACTAATCACTAGACTGACATAAATTTGTCCTTTGGTTACAACTAATCCTCTTAACTGTAAGATTTAAGTTATAGTACTTTTCATGTACAATTCTCTCTCTCCATATACCAATAATCAAATTTCCAATTATATGCCCTTCAAAAAAAAATCTTCATATAAAAAAATCCTTCCTAGGCCTATCCTATTATGTCTTTTCCTACACAAATCTACATGACAAATAAAAGGAATTATATATTTTACACTTGACATTTCTTCTGGAGGACAGCACCTCCCCTAAATCCCCATCCCAACCATCACGAATGTGAATTCTAAAATATACAATTACAACGTCCTAGAAATAAACTCTAAATTTTCTCAAAGAAGTTTAAAACCTCTCTTGCTTTGAAAATTACTTTAGCTAGAAAAACTGGATAGCTACTTATGGCTTCTCATGATGGATGTACAAGTAAGACACCACATAATGTTTTGGCCAATGACAGACCACCACATACATGACAGTGGTCCTGTATGATTATAACACAGCTGAAAAATTCCTATCACCTCCTGACATCTTAATGATCCTGACCCTGTGTGGGCCTAGAATAATGAGTCTAAGTCTTAGTTTTTAACAAAGGCCAGGCGCGGTGGCTAACGTCTGTAATCCCAGCACTTTGGGAGGCCGAGGCGGGCGGATCATGAGGTCAGGAGATCAGGAGGTCAGGAGATCATGATGGCTAACACGGTGAAACCCCGTCTCTACTAAACATACAAAAAAAAAAAAAAAAAAAAAAAACACCAAAATTAGCCGGGTGTGGTGGCAGTAGTCCCAGATACTCAGGAGGCTGAGGCGGGAGAATGGCGTGAACCCAGGAGGCAGAGCTTGCAGTGAGCAGAGATTGCACCACTGCACTCCAGCCTGGGCAACACAGCGAGACTCCTTAAAGAAAAAAAAAAAAAAGTTTTTTAAAACATAAAAATTTTAAAAATAGAAAAAAGCTTACAGAATAAGGATATAAACATTTTATACAGCTATGTTTGTATCTTAAATCTTAAATCACCCACCCAGAGCAACTGCCAGTCCTCAAGCTACATTCACGGTAAGTGCCCTATCTAGGTATACCATTTTTTATCTTTCATACCATATTTCTACTGTATTTGTCAACATTTATATCTGTTTAGACACATGAATGCTTGTGTTAAAACTGCCTACAGCAATTAGTACAGTTACATGCTATACAGGTAGATGTATAGATGTATAGCCTAAGAGTGATGGGTCATATACCATATAGCCTAGGGGTATAGTCGTCTATCCCGTCTAGGTTTCTGTAGGTATACTCTATGATGTTCCCACAACAGATCTGCCTAATGGTGCAGTTCTCAGAACATATCTCCATTGTTAAGCGATACATAACTGTATGATAGGTTATGGAACAACCTTAATTCTGTTTTTGTCAAAGGTTTCAGACTAAAAAGCTTTTATCCTGTTAAGTGTTTACCATAATATTGGAGACGATGATCATCATCATAAATGAGCTCCTACCATGTGCCAGGCAGGCACTTTTGCTAGATGATTAACAAATATTACTTCTAATCCTCACAAAATTTAAGCGTTGGTATAATCACAATTCTATGGATGAGAAACTGGATGCTCAGAGAGATTAAGGGACTTTTCAATACAATATAAGCTAGTGAGTGACAGAACCAGGCACAGCCAGTTCTAATATAGCAATTCTTTCCATACCACCATGCTGCTTGTTCTGAAAAAGGCAAGATTAAAAAAACCTCTAGTACCCCATAATTTCAATTTTTAAAATTCAAATAAGAGAAAATTCATAAAAATGATTAATAGGTTGTGTTACAATAATAAATTGTGTTGTACATCCCTTAATCTTTATCACAATTCTGCAAGATAGGTTTTTTCATTCTATTTGTCTAATGGGGAAAGTGAGGCTGAGAGGTTATATGACTTGTCAGGTCACGAGTGGAATGGAAATTCATAAGTGGATCTGGTCTTATTTTTCTGAATCTTAAGACATAATGCTTAGAAATTTTCAAAACTACCTTAAGTTAAATGAAAACATGGTAATTAACTCATCAACTCTCCAGGCAAAAAGTTATAAATGTAACCCTAATACTGGTTGGCATACTACATTGGAAAAATCGACCAATGAACAAGGTTAATAGCTCTATATTAACTAGCTACACATCAGAAACAAACTATGAAGCACAAAATCAAGAAGTGCCATTAAATACTTATGTATATTATTAGAATCTAGGCCTTAAAGTAATTACAGTATAAAATCCTGTCAACTATCCCATACGTCCCCAGGCCTCCCCAACTCCGGCCTTTTTTTTTTTTTTTTTTTTTTTTAGACAGAGTCCCACTCTATCACCCAGGATGGAGTGCAGTGGCACAATCTTGGCTCACAGCAACCTCCACCTCCTAGGTTTAAGCGACTCTCCTGCCTCAACCACCGAGTAGCTGGGATTGCAGGCGTGTACCACCATGCCTGGCTAATTTTTGTGTTTTTGGCAGAGATGGGGTTTTACCAGGTTGGCCAGGCTGGTCTTGAACTCCTGGCCTCTAGTGATCCTCCCTCCTCAACCTCCCAAAGTGCTGGGATTACAGGTGTGAGCCACAGGGACAGCCCCTCCTATATTTTTGACCATGATTTTGTTTTGTTTTGTTTTTGAGATGGAGTTTTGTTCTTGTCGCCTAGGCTGGAGTGCAATGACGCAATCTCAGCTCACTGCAACCTTCGCCTCCCGGGTTCAAGCGATTTTCCTGCCTCAGCTTCCTGAGAGTGCCTGTAGCTGGGATTACAGGGGCCCACCACCATGCCCAGCTAATTTTTGTATTTTTAGTTTCACCATGTTGGCCAGGCTGGTCTCGAGCATCTGACCTCAGGTGATCCGCCCACCTCAGCCTCCCAAAGTGCTGGGATTACCAGGCATAAGCCACCGCATCTGGCCATTGATCATGATCTTCACTCTGCATTGCCCCCTAACCTGCAAGGGTTCCAGGTTCTCAGTAAACTTTTATTCTTCAGATGCTACTACCTCTAAGAAGTCTTCCCTGGTTTATCCCCTAGATTGGGTCCCCAACCCCTGGACCCTATCAGGAATGGGCAGCACAGCAGAAGGTGAGCAGTGGGCAAGTCAGCATTACCGTTGGGGCTCCTCCTCCTGTTAGATCAGCAGCAGCATTAGATTCTCATAGGAGCACGAACCCTATTGTGAACTGTGCATGCCAGGGGTCTCGGTTATGCGCTCCTATGAGACTCTAACACCTGATGACCTGAGGTGGAAAAGTTTCATCTGAAACCATCCCAACCACCTCTACCAATCCATGGAAAAACTGTCTTCCACAAAACCAGCCTGGTGCCAAAAAGGCTGGGGACCGCTGCCCTAAATTCATTTACTTTCTGCCAAACAAAGGGAGGAAGGAATCCAACTAAAGCTAATTTTGTAACAAACAGTACTTAGATAGAATGTTACAAGAAAGACTAAATGTAAGAGACAAAATGAAAAGCTTAGCTTTCAAACAAGAACTGAAAGAAATCACACTGCATTACAGAACTATAGACAAAACTGAAGAAAGCAACTCAGATCCACTGCTTATACATTTAAATAAAATGGTATTAAATAATATACAAATCCTTAATAAAATCTGCATAACTGTTCTATCACCAATTACAATATTTTAAAATATTTCATAAATGTGAAGAAATTAAGCCTCTGAACCTTTCTAGGCCTTTTCTTCACCTACAAAATGAGGAAAATTGAGTAAACTTCTAAAATCACTTCCATTCTAAAGCCCTATGAAAATAATAATAAAACACAGAAAGTTTAATGAAAACTTGTCAGTAGATGAAAATGTTCAATTTTTTTTAAGAGTGTGTATTTTAAAATTCACTAAGCTTCACACTTCAGATTTGTTTAAGTTACATCTCAATAAAAATGTTAAAGATCAGAAAATACAAACCAAAACAAAATTTTTTTAAAATTTAGTATTTTGTTTAAAGCCTGGCAACCATGGTAAACTTTTATAGACTAATAGTAAGACTAAACAAAAATCAAGTTATATAAGGAAATTACTTTTTTGAGCTGAGTACAATGGCAAGAGCCTGCAGTCCCAGCTACTCTGAAGGCTATGGTGGCAAGATTGCTTGAGCCCAGCAGTTCAAGACCAGCCTGGGTAACATAGAGAGACTTTGTATCTAAACATTTTTAAAATTAAAAAGCCCCAAAAAACAAGAAAAGTCCACCAAGACTAATTTAATTGTAGCGTATAAATCTGAGTCAAGGTTATTATGGCCAAAAATCATTTTATATATTTGAGAAACATTTCAAACTATAAAATATTATATAATCTCTTTGGAGAAATCTATGACATGAACATGACTAAATAAACAATCCTTTTAACTAATTTTGACCACAAATGACCTTAATTCAAAATACACAAATAAGTCCAATGATGTCAAATATTAGATTTGTTCCTGATCTTTTAATTTCCAGCTGTATATAATACATAATTATCAATATTCTCCTGTATCAAAAGAAAGTAAAATGCTCTTTAAAGAAGTAGAATATATTATTTGGTGTTTGTTTTTGTTTTTTTTTTTTTGGTTTTTTTTTTGTTTTTGAGACAGCCTATTGCCCAAGGTGGAGTGCAGTGGCACCATCTCAGCTCACTGCAACCTCCACCTCCAGGATTCAAGCAATCCTCCAACCAGGACTCAGGAGTCCTGAGTAGCTAGGACTACAGGCACATGCCACTACCCCCAGCAAATTTTGTTTTTTTTTTTTTTTTTTTTTTTTTTCAGTAGAGATGGGGTTTCACCACATTGTCTAGACTGGTCTCAAACTCCTGACCTCAAGTGATCCACCTGCCTTAGCCTCCCAAAGTGCTGGGATTACAGGCGTGAGCCATGGCACCCGGCCTATTTTTGACTTTTGTATTTAAGATTTGTTTTGAACAATTTCTAATTAAGAATGCAATACTGGCCGGGCGCGGTGGCTCACGCCTGTAAATCCCAGCACTTTGGGAGGCCAAGGTGGGCAGATCACCTGAGGTCAGGAGTTTGAGACCAGCCTGGCCAACATGGCTAAACCCCGTCTCTACTAAAAATACAAAAATTAGCCGAGGGTGGTGGTGGGAGCCTGTAATCCCAGCTACTCAGGAGGCTGAAGCAGGAGAATGGCTTGAACCCGGGAGGGAGAGGTTGCAGTGAGCCAAGATCACGCCATTGCACTCCAGCCTGGGAAACAAGTGTGAAACTCTATTCCAAAAAAAAAAAAAAAGAGAATGCAATAATGTCCTTAGGATAATGTTTTTCATTTTTCTTTTTTTTTTTTTTCAGATGACTGGAGAATTTTTTCTTTTAGAAAACAGTTTTAGAGTATAAAATTCTGAAGAAATATTTTGCAAATGTTTTGAAAGAAAATCTGGGTTTGGGGATATTCCTTCTCATTTAAATTATACCACCATTAAATTAATGCTCTATAGGAAATAAATCATATCCATTTTGTACTACTTTGAGCTCAGTTAAATCTTATTAAAATATCCCTTGATTTACCCAACAGATGCGCTCCTAAAAGGTTCCCTGCAAATCAAACTTGTGTAAATCTCATCTAAAACGCACTAGGGGGAGCTCCCTATTTGAAAGAATCCTAAAGCATGTGCTTTTTTCACATAAGTATTCTTGCAAAAGAATGACTTTCTGACTTATCTGCTAAATTACTTAAGTTGTTTTAACACTTCTTTAAAAACATCATCCTATGCTTATTAAATGCCAATGAGACAACTTTGGCCAAGTTATATTACTTTTCTTTCACACCTGCTTTTCTGGGATACAATACAAAGCCTAAGGAAAAACATATACTTCGTGATACTAATAGATGTTTAAAGCATGTAATAATCAGCTTTGAAGATTTTTATAATTTTAATTTCAAATTTAAAGCTGAAAAAATAGAAAACTAGAGGTAAACATACTAATCTTTGGGAGGAAAAGGATGCTTTTGTCTAGTGAGCACATCCTAATAAAGTACATTTTAAATATATCACTCCATTTAAACCTCTCATCAATTCTATATTAAAGGTACAATGGCTTCATTATTGCCAACTTGGAATAAGAAGTAGCAGAGGCTCAAAATAGTAATGTGAATGCTCAATGTTACATAATGATTCAATGGCGAGGCCAAGATTGGGATTCCAATTCTCACATTTCTAGCCATTGCTCTTCTTTTACACAATAAAGATGGGGAAAAAACATTTAAGCAAGTTTGACAGGAGAGTGCCCTCTCTACCAACAAAAATTATTGAGGCTCAAAAGTTCAGGGATTTGCAGAGACCATTCAAAGGGGAAAGGGCAGTCTCTTCAACATATGGTGGTGGAGAAACTGGATATCCACATGCAAAAGAATGAAGTTGGGACCCTTACCTTATACCATATACAAAAATTAATTCAAAATAGATTAAAGACCTAAACAGAAGATCTAAAGCTATAAAACTCTTAAAAGAAAACACAGGAGAAAAGCTTCAGTGACAGTGGATTTAGCAATGATTTTGTGGATGACACCAAAGGCACAGGCAATAAAAGCAAAAATATGTAAACTGGACCATATAAAAATTAAAAATTTTGTGCATCGAAGAAACAACAGAGTGAAAAAGCAAACTACATAATGGGAGAAAATACTTGCAAATCATTTATCTGATAAGGGATTAATATCCAGAAAATATAAAGAAATCCTAAAACTCAACAACAAAAAATAATTTTAAAATGGCCAAAGGACTTGAATGAACATTTCTCCAAAGACAGTGTACGAATGGCCAACAAGCATATGTTGATGCTTAACATAAATAATTATTACGGAAATGTAAATAAAAACCACAATGAGATACAACCTCACACCCATTAGGATAGCTAATGTCAAAGAAAAACAGAAAATTGTGTTAGTGAAGATATAAAGAAAGTATAACCCTTGTGCACTGTTGGTAGGAATGTAAAATGGTACAACTGCTACGAAAAACAGTATGGTATTTCCTCAAAAAATTTAAAATGGAATTAGAATATGATCCAGTCATTTCATTTCAGGGTATATATCCAAAAGAACTGGAAGCAGGATCCCAAAAAGTTACTTATACACCCATGTTCATTGCAGCATTATTCACAACAGCCAACAAGTGGAAGCAATCCAAGTGACTATCAATGGATATGTGGATAAGCAAAATGTGGTACATACAATAGAGTATTATTCAAACTTAAAAAGGATGAAAAAATCCTGACATGCTATAACATAAATGAATGTTGAGAACATTATGCTAAGTGAAATGAGCCTATCTAAAAAGGCAAATACTGTACGATTTCACTTAACTGTGATATCCAGAGTAGACAAATTCATAAAAACAGAAAGTAGAATAGAGGTTTCCAGGGACTGGGAGTTACTTGATATAGAGTTTCAATTTTGCAAGATAAAAAAGTTCTGGATATTGGTTGCACAGCAATATGAATATATTTAACACTACTGAACTGCACACTTAAAAATGGTTAAGATGGTAAATTTTGTCAGGTGTTTCTTACCACAATTTAAAAAAAAATTTTAATTAAAGGAATTAAAAAATTTACAAAATACCATTCATCATTGTGTTTCCAGTTTATATTCAACACAGCAGTATTTCAGGTATAGTAATTAACTTACTTTCATTTGAAAAGATGTCTATAGCTTAATAAATATCAAACTCTTATTCATACACTTGTTGACAATCTAAGAAAAACCAAGCACCCAAATGGAAATGGAGTTCTCACTACTTCACCTGCCAGCCTTCAAAAAGAAGCCTGTATTTCACACCACCTATTAAATGGGTACTATTTAGGCAAAGGGAAAAAAAGTAGTATTAGAACGATAACTGTATTATCTCCTAAGTTTACAAAATAGACCTTTATGCTCAAAAATAAAATTGGTTAAAATTCTTTTCCCTGAGAATCATTAAATTTGATATTGTACAAAAGCCACCATTTTTCAATGTAGGAGGTAAACATTCACCATAGAAAATCCTCAAAAAATTAAGCACATATTTTATCTCCTTTTAAGATATCTGTCAAGGATTGTCTTCACCAAGGGCACATAGTAGGAAAGGTGCCATTCTAACTCCTGGAACAATTTAATCAGTACTAATATACTTCAGGTAGAGGGGGTGTGGAATCAGGTCAGTAACAAAAATGGACTTCCAGGCCAGAGTAAAGATACATTGGCTAATCTTAACTAACATAATTTACTGAAAAAAAGAAAAAAGACAATGTTGAAAATATCGGGCTGGGTGCTGTAATCCTAGCACTTTGGGAGGCCAAGGTGGGCAGATCACCTGAGTTCAGGAGTTCGAGACCAGCCTGACCAACATAGAGAAACCCAGTCTCTACTAAAAATACAAAATTAACCAGGCATGGTGGCTTGAGCCTGTAATCCCAGCTGCTCAGGAGGCTGAAGCATGAGAATGGCTTGAACCCAGGAGGAGGCGGCTGCGGTGAGCCAAGATCGCGCCATTGCACTCCAGTCTCGGCAACAAGAGAGAAACTCTGTCTCAAAAAAAAATATATATATATAGATGGAAAACAGGATGACCTGTAACAATAACAAAATTAACTCATCTACATATAAAACTTTAATCAGACCTCTCACATTTTATACATTTCCTAATTTTAGATATTAGGGCTGCTTCAGACTTTCAGCAGGTCTCAAAGGATCAGCATTATTTGAAACTCTGTTGAACACATGTGAAAAACTTATGTATCAAATTTATCTGCAATGATATGCAACTTAATAAAGTACTGCTATAAAGGAAAAGATTGACTAAAGGCTACACATTGTTCCATTACTGTAGAAGTATCAGTAAATGGTACTGATTATCAAAATTAAATATTTATAACAATGTCTACAGGCATGGAATTTTTTAGTGGGATATCCAAAGTGCTTGAGGAAAACATTCACTAAGAACCATTCTTTTTTCTCAGCTACTTTAACCTTACTAATGCCCTGCAAATTCTGATAGCATCCTAGCTAATAATTCAAAGATGTTTTATTTGTAGGTATGTTAACTAAATTAACAAATGCAATATAAATTTAATAGTCTTGTAATTAGTTATGAAAAATCATATATGTGCATATATATGGGAGAATGGTGGATATCTACATAAATATACAAATATATATATCGACCCAGACATTTAAGAAAGTAATTCAGAATATTAAAGTTTTTAGATGTTCTATAAAATATATATGTTCTATCTTCCACCTAACCTTTTCTCATTTCCTTCAACTACTAACATTACATACAAGTATTTAGTACTGTGAACGCCACAGATCCTAGTGTAGAGCAGGAAAGGGGAAATACTTATGTAAAGACATTGAAGTTACAAAATAAAAGCATTCCACAGAAAACAGGCAGATACAAGTACTTTTACAAAGAAGAAAACAAGTGAACAATATTCAGTATTAAATATTTGAGACATCCAAAATTCCTAATCATTTATCCTTGTTGTGAATAGAAAACATGAAATGTTTAAATCAGATAGTTTTATGATGAAAAAAATCTTCTGGAAGAATGTTTTCTTCCAATTCAATATTCTTTACTCAAATTATCATTTTCATTTAAAAACAGTGGCTTATTTTAATGCTACTGTCATTTTTAATGTGCCAATTCAAGACATAAGCATTAATATTATGCCTTGCAATCTTTGCTGATTCACCAAAATAAGTGAGAAGCATCATCCCTCCCTGTTACTGAATTAATAAATCCTGACATGCAAAAACATCCCAATCTCCAGGTACTTGTCTTGGTCAAAGTGGTAACAGCACAGGACCACCTTTCCCTCAAACTTTTGGTAAGCCTTGTAGACAAGAACTACAGTGTTCTCTAGGGGCAGATATCAACTGGGAAAAGGAAAATACAGGTTTAAATTACAAATGTCCTCAGCCTCTCCATGACAAGCAGTTTTTCGAAGGAAGCAATCTAAGAAGTATTTGTAATAGGTAGTAGGAGGTGAATGTGTCCAAATGCCTTGACCACTTATGAAATGTGATGCAGAAAAAGAGGAAACTAATAGTTCTGCCATACACTAACAACATGACAACCAAAAGGTAACCAAATAATGGCAAGTTTTAAATATCTCTTTGAACTCAAACAGGTAAGGATGAAAACCTTAAGCAATAAGACTGTGTTGCACTACATATCACAAAGGAATATAAAAGAGAAAGAAATCCACTGTTTTACAGAAACAAACCAAAAAGTTTGTTGCAAATCTACCTAAATTAGTAAAAGTTGCAAAATAAAAGCAGCAGAGACTAGAAAAACATAAAAGTATTAATGTGGTAAGAAAGTACATATTTACCTAATTAAATAATGGAAGTTCAATTTGGTAAGCTCACTCTGAACTTCAGTGTACATTTTAAATGTTATAGAACTAAATTCAGCTATTTTCAAAGACACTTAAGCACTGAAGTTATCCCTAAGAAGCTTAAAATTGCCTAAAACAGAAACAAGTCCATTTCCTTCAATAGGAAGCAAATAAAAGTTGTAGGCACAGAAAGAATTTCCCTGAAATGTATTAAACTCACAAAACTAGGGACTGTGGGACTTGGGAAAAGAATACAACATATACCCAATATATAATTATAGGAATAGTGCTTTTCACTACAACATAAGAATTGAGCTCCTCAGAAATAATATTCCTTTGTTATATGTAACATTATACATTGTTCAGTATCTTTTATTTCCAGGGCAATAATATCATAAAATGTTACAATGGACCACCTTGCATTATTCCTTAGTGAATTATTGTTGATTTAAAGCTCCTCTCATCCTCAAATAGATGAAAGTAAGTGCAATAAATGGACTTGTGGGGGTTAAGAAACGAAGGGTTCTTTCATATTTTCCGGCAGTCTTTTTTTCCAAGGGTTTGGAGTTTAAATCAAAACTCTGGGCCTGAAATTTAATTCAGAATTCTTCCTGCAATAGTTGTTAACTGTGTGTGCTTCAAAAGAAAACTTAATGTTCTCAGCCAGTGACTGTACTCCAGTGAAAATCTTACCTTTCAGAATAGTTATACAACATGGTCACATTAAACCCTGATGCAACAAACAGATTAATTTCCTCTAACGTCTTTACTAATATACAAATGAAGACCACGAACTGGTGTCTCTAAGCCACTACAATAGTTGCACATACAACTTGAGTGTGGTGTGGTAGGATGCTTTCCCTTTTAGGTCTTTAGTGAACTTTCAAGGTATTAAAACCAATGTATGTCAACTTTATAGCAAAAGATTCAGATTCTAATCCTGAATACAAATGCATTTTAAAGGGGGAAAAAGTGAGGGATGTAAAATATATATAGTAGGGTAAGAGTTTTGCCTTTGAACAATGTGCATATTCTAATTTGGAATGTTTTATACTTGCATTTCATGTTATGTAGTTTTTGGATTGGACTGTGTTTTTCCACAAAATGAAAAATCAACTATTTTGCCACCTTATTATTCAACCTACCTGCCCATAGTTGTCTATGCCAGTTACTAATCTATTTAAATTTAATAAATCAAAAGCTGTCCTTAGGGATTGGCCAAGAGTCGTAAGTCCTTCAGCCTGAAGGTTTTTCAGTTCATTCATAAACGTTGCATGGTTTTCTTTCCATCCAGCCTGAAAAGAAAAATGTAAGATTTTTTTTTTTTTTTCATTTTTTAAAGCCATGTGTACACAGAGCCGTTATAATCTGACGTTCACCAAGTAGCAGCTTCACTTTTGGTTGGTTTGGCTTGGTTAATGTGTTAATACTGCACCGCTGCTGAGGAAACTCTCTTCCAAAGGTGGCCTGCTTCCTCTCTAGGTTTTGGTAGTTAACAGCCTTAATACTTTATAACTTCACTGACAAATTTACTACCTAATCTAATAGCCAAAATTTGGGTATGTGAAGGTACTAGTGGAAGCAGATGGGAGCCGGACTTAGGAAGTTAACCTGCAGCCGTCCCACCGGCCCTCTTAGGACGAATCTGACAAGACCAACCCTGGCAGCCCCGCATCTGGCTTCCGGGCCGCCCGGGCCGATTCCCCTTTAATGCAAACCGGGGCTGTGCGCGGCCGGGCCCGGCTGTCACTCCGGCTAACTTGAATAAATATCCCCCACAGTTCATTGCTGCCGCTCACGCCGCGGAGGGGAAATGTCGGCCATGTTGATAGCAGCGCCGCCGCCGCCGCCGCCGCCGCCGGGCCGGGCCGGGAGGGGACGGCGGTGGCCCAGCGACTCCGCGCCGCGCTAGGACGCTGCCGAGCGGGGGAGGGGGTGGGAGCCCGCAGGGAAGGGACCTCAGCGGCTGGGAGCGCAGCGGGTGGGGGAGGGGAGCATAATGAAGGGTGAATGGGGGGGGCGGGGAGGGCGAGCGAGGAAGGAACAGGGAAGGGAAGGGAGGAAAGGGGGAGGGCGAGGGCTATTACCTTGATAGCATAGGGCGGCTCTTCGAAAGTGACCAGCATATACCTGTCTCCTCTGCTGGCAGGGTCCCGGGCACGGAGCTGCGGGACGGGAGGAGGAACAGGGCGGGCGAGAGGGAAGCACAGAGGCGAGGTTACGAGGCGGAGAAGGGGCGCCCAGCGGCCCCGCCGCCCCCACAGTACCGCACACGCAGCGGCCACCCCTCCACGCCGTCCCCCACACACAGATCGCTCCCCACACATCGCCCGGGGCCGGAGCCCGGGCCCCGGCCCGAGCCCGGCTCGCAGCGCCCGCCCGCCCGCCCGCGCGGTGGGGGAAGGGGTCCCCGAGCCCGGCAGCTCCCGCAGTCAGGTCCCCGACACCCCCGCCCCGGCCGCCCTCCCCCACCCTGCCGCCCGCGGGCCGCCGGGCCGGGGTCGCCGCCCGGGCTCGGTCAGTCGGTACCTTCATGAAGGTCTCTACCGCGCCTTTGGCCGTGTCCAGGTAGGTGGTGCCCAGATGGCTGCGCTGGTTCATAGAGGCAGACGTGTCTATCAGGAACAGTAAGATGGGCATAGTGCTGGCCGGGGACACCGGGGCCCGAGGTGGTGGAGAAAGAGGAGATGGTAGAGGTGGAGGGGCCGGCGGCGGCGACCGCCGCTACGCGGGGCGGGGGAGCACGGCCCCCGGGAGGAAAACACCGTCTGGGTCTTTCCTCCGGCTGCGGGGAGTTTCTCCCCCGATAGTTGAGAGGAAACTCCCCAGACCCAGTCCTCCCCGTCGTACCCCCGCCTCCGCCTCCTCCTGCCTGCCTGCCCGCTGGGGCGGGCGCCCAGCCGTCTGTCTGTCGGTCCGTCCCCCCCGCCTCGGGGGTCCCGTCCCCGCTCCCGGCCCCTGTGTGTGTCCCAGCGGGAGACGGGCCTGGCTCCCCACCCCACCCCCGGTACAGGGAGTGGGGACCTGGGAGCTGGCGAAGAGGGGAGTGGGCTGAGGGGAGATTGGCCCTGGGGCTGTTGGGAGAAGTTTCAGGGACTCCCTCCGCACCCCGACGGTGTCACCACTTTCTCAGCCCCTCTCGCTACTGAAGCGCTTTTCTCTCTCACACTCCGATTTTAACTCGGGCAGGGGCTGCGGAGGCTCCGCCCCTGACACGTCCCCGAGCCACGTGATACACCGCCTCGCCGTTCTATTGGTCAGTCCCTATCCTTTCATTAGCATATTTAAACAGCTCAGGGGCGGGGGAAGCTTGTAAGCCGGCTTCGGGGACAGTTATTGAGCACGCGCGAAGGCGGGGCGTCGGGTGCGCGCGAGCGGGCGGGCGGGCCGACCCGGAGGCGGGCTTCGGGAAGGGGCGGGGCCGGACTGCGGAAGGACCGCGAAGTGGGGGCGGGGGCCGCGTCCGCGCGCGCGGGGCGGCTGCGGCGGTGAGCCTGCGCGTCAGGGCCGCTGGCCTCTCCTTGGCTGTTGGAGGTGATAGGGGTCGAGGGGAGGGAAAAAGGGGCTGGCGTCAGCGCCCCCTGTGAGGTGGCTGTAGCGTGGACGAGTAAGAAGGGCTGAGTAAAGTGGCCAAACACCTGGTTAGGAGAAGAGGGCAGGCCCGCAGCCGCCCTCCCGAGGAGGACTCGGGGCCTCGCGGGCGCTGGAGGAGGTTCCTGGGCCTCGGAGGGCCGCCCCGGCGCGGGCGCGAGCGGGCTCGGGCGGGGGAGGGGAAGTGAGAGGTTGTTTATGACCGGGGACTAATCTCCTCCGCGAGTCACAGTGCTCCCTCTGGGGAGTGCGGTTGAGGGGCTGTCCTCGCCCGGAGCCTCGCTCGGCCTCGGGGGAGCCACGAGAGATGGGAGTTGGACCCGCAGCGGGCCAAGAGCCCTGTCGGAGGACCCGCCAAAAAGGAAGCAAACCCTATTTTTCTTTATCCAACCCCAAATAGGGCCTAGGGGAAGACTCATATCGATAAATGGTTTGTTGCCCGTTTTATTCTCTGGGAAATACAACTGATCCTACCAAAGAAATACCTGTCTCATGCCGTGTTTACTTAGAGCCACAGAATACCTGTTTCAGAGCTGAAGGGGACCTGAGCCCATCATAATCCGTTACCTCGTGTGAAAGCGGAAAAACTGACTTCAACTTGCCCAGATGGCGCAGAGAATAGGTTTCCCGTAACCCCGCCTGTGTTTTTCCTTCAGCCTCGTCCCAAATGCCGTGGGAGGGAAGGCATTCCCTGTCAAGCTGCTGTCACCTTACCTGAAGTAAGGAGTCCACGCCTGCATGTCCGAGGAAAACAGTTTTCTCAAACACATTAGTTGAAAAACTGAAGACACTGCCTAAAATACAAGCTGAGTTAGAGACAGCCCTTGTAAGACTAGGTAGGTATTTACAGGGCCTCTCCCACTAGCTTTGTTTTTCCAGAGTTTGTTCTTTATCCAGAAATTCTTAATTTGCCTACTGATCATTTAAAGAAAGGGTTCTATTAACATTGACACAGAAGAGACACTTTGTGGCACTTTTTAAAAATCTGAGTTTCGTGACTTGGTATAACTTATGAAACTTACTGTTAATTTATAGCAGAGCTATTTGAGTAATATGCTCTTCTATGAGTATGATCAACAGAAGAAGTGTGATTTTTAAAGAGATTTGGACTACAAAATAAGAGCATGGAATATAGGCTTTACAGCCAGTACTTGCTGAGGATGTACTGTGTATTAGGTGTGGTGCATATAAAAAATAAATAAAATGTGGTCCCTATCTTCAAAGAGCATATGTTTTCCAGGAAAATGCTACATATTACTAGCTACTCCAAGGCAGAAAGTTGTTGGACACCAAATCAGAAAAAATAAAAATGTATTACCTTGGGGTGATGCAGGAACATTTTCCAAGGTTTCAGCTTTGCCTTAGTGTTTCTTAAACAGATCATAGATCTGAAGATAAGAATCAGAGTTCTGTGGCAAAATACGAGTTATTTTACCAGTTATAAAGATAAAATTTGTCTTTCAACTTGATCATTTGCATAATTTTATACAATTACTCTTTAGTTCTTTGTATTTGTGCTTTTCAAACTGGTCTGTGGACCCCAGCCTACTGAAAACATTCTCTAGGATCATAAGAATTTATTTTAGGAGTCTGTACATTATTCAGGTTTAAGAAACACTGTCTTAAAGGACTGGTATAATTTGGATATGGGTAAAGGAAGGGGAAGCTGCTAGTGAAAAGATCTTCCCGACATTGAAAATGTGAAGAAAGGAAGTTAGGACAGCATTGCTGAGGGCTTCCTGAGGAACAGTGAAGTTCAGCTAGGTTGGAGCAACAGGTGCGTGTAGAATAGTACAAGATCTAGAAGCACAGGTGAGATCTAGACAGTAGAGGGCCTTTATTCCAATCTATGGAGGTTTTTTCCCCCTATAAATTGGAGATTTATTTTTCAATTGGGTTGCTAAGTACAAAGCAATGTTTGAAAGAAATCAAACTAGACTACTGAAGATTAACATGCATTCACAATGACCTTACCTATTATTACAGTTATTCGAAATCATTTTTCAATGGAGCCATTGTCACAGGATCCTTGGAGTGTCACTTTTCCAGCTGGAAAAATGGCACCTCTGCCTGAGTTTTGGTCAGGCTCATTCTGCCCACCAGGCCCAGCAGGCTGCACTCTGCTCATGCTATGGCCTGGATCCCACGCCTGCCAAGTGCAAGCCAGGTGCAGAACAGCGAGGGGTGTGTGAGCTTGCAAGCATGGGGTCCGGCCACTGTATACAGCCAGGCATGCCAGCTGCAGGAGGGCGGGCAGCCCCAGGGGCTGGCCCCCTGCAAAGCTGTGGCTGGACCAGGTGTACTGCAAGCAGCTTCCACAGCTGGCACCAGGGAATGCAGTGGCACCTGGAAGCTTGGAGATGCCAGGAGCCGCAGAGCCCCAAAGAGGTTGTCACAGGGAGCTCCTAGGTCTGGGCTCCCCAAAGGACCACAGCTCTTCTCTCCTCTCTTCTCCCCTCTCTTTCCTTTCTTCTTCTCTCTTCTTTCCTTCTTGTGTTGCCCACAACATGGCAAGCAAGGGGCATATTTCCAGCCATGCCATTTGGCAGGTCCTGAGTTATTGTCCCACATCCAGGAAGAATGAGGTATGTGGACAAGTGGAGGGTGAGCAAGGCAAAGAGGTGCTTTGTTGAGTGACAGAACAGCTCAGAGGAGACCTGAGGGCAATGGGTAGCTTCTTTCTGCAGGCAGGTCATACCAATAAGTGTCCAGCTCTCAGCAGAGAGGAGACCCACAATGGGTAGTTCCTCTCAACAGGCAGGTCGTCCTGTCATCTGCTCAGCTCTCCACAGAGAGGAGACCCACAGTGTCCATAGACCCACAGTGGGTAGCTCCTGTCTGCAAGCAGGTCATCCCGTTGTCTGCCCAAGTCTGGTTCACTCCAGGGTTTCTATGGGCTTCTGAGAGGAAGAAGTGTGTGCTGATTGGTCCATGGGCAGGCCTGGAAAAAGCATCATAAGTTCTCACTCCGTTGCATGGAACTGGCAGCCTGGCCCCTGGCGTTACCGGGGACCCACCCCTTTCCGCCCAGGAGCCTGTGTGACTCCTGCTGCCATTAACCTGCCATCCACAGTGCCCATGGTGCCCAGGTTGTTCATGCCGAGTGGTACCTACAGGCCTTCACTGAGCTGCCCTTATTCCCCCCTCGGCCTGCCTCCCTCCTGTTTTCATCAGCATCCAAAGTCCACAGGGGACCGAGGCAGCAGGGGGCTTGTGTGTCAATGCTGCTCCAAGCATGTGCACACCTGGCCGGGTTGTGACAGCACCCAGGGTTGGTCACAACTTTGCTCTGAAATCAGAGCGGGTGCTGGGAACGGGGAGAGGCCAGGCAGTGGGAGCAGGCACTTCCAAGCCTGCGGGAGCAGGGAGCTTCCTGGTCCCCTGAGAGTGGGTCTCCTCTCTGCAGAGAGCTGAGAAGATGACAGGATGACCTGCCTGCTAAGAGGAACTACCCACTGTGGGTCTCCTTTCTGCTGAGAGCTGGACACTTATTGGGATGACTTGCCTGCAGAAAGAAGCTACCCATTGCCCCCTCAGGTCTCCTCTGAGCTATTCTGTCGCTCAACAAAGCACCTCTTTGCCTTGCTCACCCTCCACTTGTCGGGAGATGAATGGGTCCACAACCATGACTGGGTGGCTGCAGCTGCACCCAGGAGGGCAGGACTCCCACTCTTCCAATTTGGAAGGGAGCAGGGCTTCTGCCTGTTCCCAGCTCTTGCTGGCTCTGTGGAGAACTGCGGCTGTAGCCATGCCTCCCTGATTGTAGCCAGCGTCAGGGCAGCAGCCACTTCAGACAGGCCGCTGCCATCATCACCATCATGGCTCTTTCTTCCCTGACTCGATGGTGTTAGCAGGTTGTCATCCTAGGGTCATAAGTGAAAGTATGTAGTAGAGATAGGGTTAGATGCAAAGGTAAGGAAAGCCAAGTCCGGTGAGCCAGCCATAACCAGAACCTATGCTTATGATGATAACTTCTGAGATCAGAGATTATGTGTCCAGTTCAGAAGTCCAGACGTAGTGGAAGGTGAGGCGCTGAGGCAGAACAGGAAAGAAATGAGGACATACATAGGCAGAAATTAGGAAGCACTGAGAAGCGGTCCGTAGACAAAGTTGTGAAGTAAGCCAAGTTTATTATTAGTGACTGGTTGACAGTTTAGCTATTGGTGGATGATGCCTTAAAGCAGTGGTTATTAGCCAAGAAATGCACATCAGCATTACCCATAAGGCTTAAAAAAATAATGTGCCAAGTGCCCATCCCCAGAGGAAAGGAATTCAGTAGATTTGAGATAGACCTTGGTCATTTCATTTTTTTTAAAGTTCTTGAGGTTAATCTTATACATAATTCTGATTAGGAACCACATGCTTAATGTATAAGAATAATGTATGTACCTGGCATCTAGTAGTACTCAGTAAATAACTTTAAAAATTCACAAAACTTTAGAGTGAACTACATTTTTAAATAGAACTCCTAAAATAAATCTGCACACTAGAGGAAAAAAAAAACCCTGGGTGATCACCAATGTATTTAACAATAGATTTGTATCATATGGATATTTATGAATTCAACTATGTTTGGCAAAAAAGAAAAAGAGAAAACCAAATACTGCTGGAGATTCCCGCTCTTCCCTCAGTGAGCTTAGGCCCTGGAGTGAGCAAAAGATGAAAAACATGAATCTCTTCTTCACTCAACTTCTATCTGTGATTCCAGAAAGATTCTGGTTATATTCAGCCTTATTTTTCTAAAATATGGCCCCCAAATGCAGGACAAGTATTTCACCAGACTCACTTGAAGAAACAGTGAGCTCTTGCAGTGCTAGAGAGAAAACTAGTTAGAGTAGTCTGTGCTGAGCCTTGTAATGTTACAGTCTAAAGAATTAGGGAAGATTTTTCTGGGAGGGCAATAGTCAGAATAGGTGTATTGGAGAAAACTTCCTCTTTGCTGCTGCTTTTAAAGGAATGTTTTCTTAATGCTCTTGCTCCAATTTAAAAGGGCATAAATAAATTATATGAAAACCTTTGAAAGAATGGTGACCCTGGCTTAAATAATAACCTAAATTGTTGAAATGGAGCTATTCTAACAATTAAAACTGATGAATTAGATTCATTTGTAAGAGCCAACCAGAGCCCTTTTAAATTATTTTAAGCCAATTAAGCAGGGTAACACAGTTTAAAAATAATTATGTGCCAATGACTTGGTTTATGATATCTAGATGTGCCATCTGAGCAGAATAATCAGATACACTTAGTATTCCTCATATGTAACCTAACAAAGTTTCTTTTGGCTGTCTTACCATTTCCTCAGCGCTCTGCTATACTACTCTTTGAGATCACATTATTCAATGATATGGAGAGGTTGAGAACATAAATAACATAAAAGTTATAAGCATAAAAAAATTAGATGCAAAACTGTCCAGCCAATGTAATCAGTTAATACACATCTAAGGAAATTTAATTTTCGTCATACTAATGTTACATCAGCCCTCAAAAGAAAATGCTGGTAGAGATGACTATTAAGAAATTAGATCTTTCCAATGAATGGTGTTTCACAGTAATAGTTGAAGTCTCAGACAATTCAAGATCAGCCCTGAAAATGGGTACATCCAGATTGACAATTAGAATCAAAGTGGAACAGCAGAAGAACATGAACATTGCAGTCATTCTTTCAACTAATATTAATTCCACACCTAATATGTGACAGCCACTGTGTTAGGTCCTCAGAGAATTTATAATCCAGTGGAAAGACAAGACAGATAAACAGATAATGAGAATACAATATTATGATGTCAGCAGACCCCAGGCATAAAATAAGATGACTTATAGGGTTCCTTTGACAATTTGAGGTAACATACCATATTTTATCAATGTTAAGACCATGAGTTGTAACAAACACCATTATTTTTGGACCATGGAGGGGACCGGAGGGAAATGCTGCTACTTAAACTATGACACATAGAATTTTTCCACATTGTATTGAATTCTGCTAAGAGCATTAGTGATGCAACATTTTTTAAAATAATATTCCACTATTTGGTATTTTTTTTGCAAGCTTTTGGGGTCCATTCTATGAGTTTCAATGCTGGTGCTTTCTTACTCCAACTCAAAGGTATCAATGAAGGGTTTTCAGATCACAACCAGTATTTAAATCCTTTCTTTAAATGATTAGTTGACTGAAATGTCAAGGGTTTGCAGTTGTCTAGTCATGCCACCAGGAATAACCAGGAAGTTTGCACATGTTCAGGCTGTGACAACTACATCACAACTACCTTCTGGTGACAGCATTGTAAGACACCATGATTGTAAGATGCCATTCCAGTTTTAGAAATATTGGAAAGATGTACATCTTAGATTTGGCAAAATATCATTTATTGCTGGCAGCTATTAAAATATGTGTTATTAGGAGAATGTACAAAGAGCTCTGTGAGCACTGAGGATAGAGCACCTAACTCTCACAAAGGAAGGGATATTTGAGCAGACAGAAGTCATGAGGATGCATGAGTGGGTAAGAAGGGGCAGTTTAGAGCTGCAACTACATGTGTGGGAGACTGGTAGGACTGGATGCTGGGCCATGTCAAGACGGGTTTCATGTGCTCAACTAAAAAATTTTGAATCTTATTATTTGGGTGATAGACAAAGTTTTGGGGTCAGGGAGTGACCCTGATGATATAATTTGGCTATATCAAATCTCATGTTGAAATCTGATCCCCCGTATTGATGGTGGGGTCTGGTGGGAGGTGATTGGATTACGGGGATAAGTCCCTCATGAATGGCTTGGTGCCATTGTCTGAGGATTGAGTGAATTCTCACTCTTTGTTTCTGCAAGGTCTGGTTGTTAAAAAGAGCCTGGGACCTTTCTCCCGTTTCCCTCTTGCTTCCTCTCTCGTCATGTGACAAACCACTCTCCTTCCCCTTCCACCATCATTAGAAGCTTCCAAAAGCAGAGGCTCACTTTTTCCTTGCCTAACGCAGCCACGGCTTGTGGTCCCAAGAAGCGTCTGAAGCAAGTAGCAGCTCCAAAGCACTGGATGCTGGATAAGTTGACCAGTATGTTTGCTCCTTGTCCATCCACCAGTCCCCACAAGTTGAGAGTGTCTTCCCCTCATCATTTTCCTAAGGAACAGACTTAAGTATGCCCTGAAAGGAGATGAAGTAAGGAAGATTTGCATTCAGTGGTTTATTAAAATTGATGGCAAGGTCTAAACTGATATAACCTACCCTGTTGGATTCATGGAGGTCATCAGCATTGACAAGACAGAAGAGAATTTCTGTCTGATCTATGACACCAAGAGTCTCTTTGCTGTACATCATATTACACCTGAGGAGGCCAAGTACAAGTTGTGCAAAGTGAGAAAAATCACTTAAGGAATCCCTCATCTGGTGACTCATGATGGTCACACCATCTGCTACCCTGATCCCCTTATCAAGGTGAATGATACCATTTAGATTGATTTGGAGACTGGCAAGATTACTGATTTCATCAAATTCGACACTGGTCACCTGTGTATGGTGATTGGAGGTGCTAACCTGGGAAGAATTGGTGTGATCACCAACAGAGAGAGGCACCCTGGATCTTTTGACATTGTTCACATGAAAGATGCCAATGGCAACAGCTTTGCCACTTGACTTTCCAACATTTTTGTTATTGGCAAGGGCAACAAACTGGATTTCTCTTCCCTGAGGAAAGGGTATCCGCCTCACCATTGCTGAAGAAAGAGACAAAAGACTGCCAAACAGAGCAGTGGGTGAAATGGTCCCAGGATGACGTGTTAGATCTTTGTACATAATTAAAAATAACGTGGCATGATTAATAGCAAAAAAAAAAAAATCAGAGTCTCATGCCATGCATGCATCTTGTACAGCCTGCAGAACCATGTGCCAAATAAACCTCTTTTCTTTCTTTTTTTTTTTTTTTGAGACAGAGTCTCACTCTGTTGCCCAGGCTGAAGTGCAATGGCGCTATCTTGGCTCACTGCAACCTCCACCTCCCAGGTTCAAGTGATTCTTCTGCCTCAGCCTCCCAAGTAGCTGGGATTACAGGCACCTGCCACCATGCCCAGCTAATTTTGTATTTTTAGTAGAGACGGGGTTTCACCACGTTGGCTGGGCTGATCGCGAGCTCATTACCTCAGGTGATCTGCCCACCTCAGCCTTCCAAAGTGCTGGGATTACAGGTGTGAACCACAGCACCCAGCTTAAACCTCTTTTCCTTATAAATTGCCCAGCCTTGGGTATTCTTTTATAGCAATGCAAAACAGACTAAGACACCCAATAATCAGATTCCTATTTTAGAAAGATAAATTCAGTAGTGATTTGGAGAATGGATTAGAATGAGAAGACAGTGGGCAAGGAGATAAGTTAGACAATTTCTTTTCTTTTTTTTTTTTTTTTTTTTAAGATGCAATCTCACTCTGTAGCTTAGGCTGGAGTGCAGTGGCACAATCTCTGGTCACTACAACCTCTGCCTCCCAGGTTCAAGCAATCCTTGTGTCTCAGCCTTCCGAGTAGCTGGAATTACAGGCATGCACCACCACACTCAGCTAATTTTTGTGTTTTTAGTAGAGATAGGGTTTTGCCATGTTGCCCAAGCTGGTCTCAAACTCCTTGACTCAAGTGACCCACCCTCAGCCTCCCAAAGTGCTGGGAGCCACTGCGTGAGCCACAGTGCCCAGTTGACAATTTCTGCATTAATCCACAGAACACATAAAAGCACTGTGGAAGTGGCAACGGGGAAGGTGAGAAGAGGATTATCAAAGACATTGCGATGATAGAATGGACAGGACTTGGTGAACTGAGTTGATGCAGGCAGAATCATGATATTATGTGATTAAAGCCATCTTGTGTCATATAAGGTGAATATCATCAAGCTACTGATAACTGTAAATTCTAATAAGATGTATAACTCATTTCTAAAGGACAAATGGTGTTTATTCAGTCATTTGCTTAACAAATATTTATTGAATGTCTATGTGTAGGAGCTGGGAATGTAGGAATGAATAAAACGGGAAATAATGCCTGTCCTTATGAAGTTTACATTCTAGTGGGAGAGGTGACAAATAAGTATAATATGTGGTATATTCACATTAAGTGTTAAAGAGGAAGAATAAAGCAGGGAAAGGAAATGAAGTGCTGCAGAGGGAGGAGGTTTGGAGTTTAAGACGTGGAGAACAGGGAAAGGCATCACTGAGGGTGTCAATGATGTTTCAGTAGAGACTGGACAGAGCTGTGCAGATACCTCAGGAAAACCCAATTTTATCTATTTATTTTACTGGAGTGCTGTAATCTGAATGTTTGTCTCCTATCAAAATTCATATGTTCAAATCCTGACCCCCAAGGTGATGATATTAAGAGGCAGGACCTTTGGGAGGTGATTAGGCAGAGACCTCATGAATGAGATGAGTGCCTTTATATAAGAGGCCTGGGGGAGCTTATTCACCTCATGTGAAGACAGAGCAAGAAGGCACCATCTACAAACCAGGTCCTCACCAGACAGCAAATCTGCCAGCACCTTGATCTTGGACTTCCTAGTCTCCAGAAGTATGAGAAATTTCTGTTTTTTATAAACAATCTGGATTATGGTTTGTTTTTTTGTTTTGTTTTGTTTTTGACAGAGTCTCGCTCTGTCATCTAGGCCGGAATGCAGTGGCACGATCTCGGCTCACTGCAACCTCCAACTCCCAGGTTCAAGCAATTCTCCTGCCTCAGCCTCCTGAGTAGCTGGGATTACAGGTGCCTGCCATGACGCCCAGCTAATTTTCTCGTCTTTTTAGTAAAGACGGGGTTTCACCATGTTGGCCAGGCTGGTTTCGAACTCCTGACCTCAAGTGATCCACCCGCCTTGGCCTCCCAAAGTGCTAGGATTACTGGCTTGAGCCACCGTGCCTGGCCAGTTTTATGGTATTTTGTAATTGCAGCCCAAACTGACTAAGACGTGAAGTTTAGTTAAACATTTGCCGTTTGCTATGCTGATCTTAAAGTATTATCTGTTGGTAAATATTCTTTGCTGATAATAAGTATTCTTATTAATAACAAGTATTAATAATATGTATTCCTCACTAATGCTTAATACAAATCCTTACTAATAGCAGTATTAGTATTAATTAGTATTAATCAGTATTCTTTGCCAATAAGGGTTCTCACTGACAGAAAATCAATTATTCATTAAATATTATTGAGATACTTCTTGATCTTATAGTAGACAGGTACCGTTTTAGATTCTGGGAATTCAGTCATAACTGAGATAGGTGTAATCCCTACCCTCAAAGGGTTGCCAGAGAAAACACCGGACTCAATTGAATTGGAATTTCAGATAAAAAACACATGATTTTTAGCATAAATATGTTTATGTGATACTTATACTAAACATACCATGTGATATTTGGAATATACTTATACTAAAATGTATACTAAATGTGTTGATAACCTGAAATTCAAATTTAACTGGTCTTCCTGTGTTTTTATTTGCTGAGTCTGGCAATTCTATGCTCTCACTACACTTACAACCTAACATGCTGGAAGCAGAGATTTGTAAATACAAATAGCATACAGTGAACAATGCTGTATAACCTGGGAAGCCATAAATTAGAAGGCACTGGGACCCTAAATGTATGGAGAAAAACTGTCAGCCAACCAGGAACATCCACCCTTAAAGCAAGAAATAAACTTCTGTCATATTTGAGCCATTATGTTTTGGATCCATTTGTGCCATGGTCTATTTGTTATGCCAGCTTAACCTAACTAACAATGTGTCCTGCAATCTACTATCATTTCCAAATTTACTACAGAATCAAAAGTTTTCATATAATATACCAACAGCTAATATATGCAAATAAAGGCAACAGGAAGATGGGCCAAACCCTAAAAATGCTTATGCTGTAGTCATCATTCTATTAACAATATAGCTTTAAACCTAAGTATTTTCAAAATGGTCATGAGGGACGTCAGATCATTTTAGGAAAATTACATAACTTGATGGCTTCCCTAAGCAGCTAATACTACACATTTATACATTATTCCTGGTGATTAAAACATTTTCTTTCAGCTAATTATTGAATGTAGAGACAGGTTTTGTAGGCTCTAAAATTTTAAATAAGACATGGTTTTTGCCTTCAGAAAGTATATGGCCTAATAGAGGAAATAAAGATACAAAATACTAGCAGAATATGATCAGTGCCAAAAGATATGTGCAAATTGTATCTCTAATTGGAGTGAGAAATTCATTCAGATTAGAGGGGATTGAAAAGAAGCTGAATGAGGAAGCATTTTTTCCCTCAAAGCTTTACAATTTTCTGTCTTTTTTGAATTTAAAAGTAGAGCTTATTGTCAAGAATTTGCAAAATACAAATATAAGAGAGAAAAACAAATATCATTTCTAATCTCACTACCCAGAGATAGCCACTAATAACATTTTTGTATATATTACCTCCTTTATGTTTTAAATAAAATTGGGGTCTTATTATATATTCTTTTTTTTGTGTTTTTCCACTTAAGGTGAGCATTTTTCATATCATTAAATAATTTGTAAAAATACGACTTTTTCACAAGTGCATAATTTATCCCATAGATGTGATTTATTTTCCTCTTATGACAAGACATTTTGTTGATTTCTAAATGTTTTACTTTTATAAATGTTGCATTGAACAGCCCTATACATAGATATTTGTAATAGTTCAACTACTATTTTTTGAACACTAGTTACTGCTCTGGATGTTGGAGATACATTAGTGAACAAACAGTCCAAAGTCCCTGCCCTCATGGGGAGGAGGAAAGAGAGACAATAAGGATGTAAACTATAAATTACATCAAATAGTGATGAGTGCTCTGGAGAAAACTAAATCAGGGATGGGGAATAAGAAGTGATGATGTAGGGGCCTTGGGATTATAGTTTTAAATAGGATGGTCAGGAAAGAATGATAAAATGACATTTGATCAAATACCTGA
Source organism: Hylobates moloch (assembly GCF_009828535.3). Classification (NCBI taxonomy): domain Eukaryota; kingdom Metazoa; phylum Chordata; class Mammalia; order Primates; family Hylobatidae; genus Hylobates; species Hylobates moloch. Next base: position 113,133,539 of record NW_026652279.1, read on the forward strand.
AGGTGGTGAAGCAGCAAACCAGATAGATACTGGAGAAAAACATTCCAGGCAATGAGAAGCACGCAAAGACCCTGAGTTTGGAGTGGATCTGACATATTTAAGGAACAGCAGCAAGGAGGCCAGAATAGCTGAAGCAGAGTTCATAGGAAAGCTGTAGGAGGTGAAGAAGTCCAAGAGGACCTTCTGATGCTAAATGGAATTTGGCCTCTATGCCCAGAGATAGGAAAGCATTGGAGGGTTTTGCACAGAGGGCTATCTGATCATTTTGGCTATTCTGTGAGAGTAAACTATAGAGGGTAGAAACAGGGAAAGTCAGGAGGTTGTTGCTGTAATCCAGGTGGGCAATGATGTTGGCTTTTGGACAGTGGGGATAACAGTAAAGGTGGTGAGAAATGGGTTTTTATTGGCTTAGTGTGGGGTTTGAGAAAAAGGAGTCAGGGATGACTAAGGCATCTCCAGTTAGTTCCTTAGGATAAATGTCAAGAATGGGAATTTATTAATGCATTTTTAGAGCTCTTTATAAATATGGCCAGATTGTTCACCTGGAAAGTTAAGTTAGTTTATATTTGCAGTATTCTCCATGAGAAAACAGTTTATAAAAGTTTTTGAGAAAAAGTGTTTCAGCTAGAATTTTTTAATAGCTTTGCAAATTACACAAGCTTGCATAGAGAATTATTAGAGATCTGAAACATTCACTTAAAGCTTGCATGTATATGTTACTACATTTTAACCAGGAAAATCTTTCTGATAGAGATTACCAAAGTCTAGGTGTTTCCCTTTTGAGCCTGTACTATTGAAATAACTAAAACATAGAGTGGAATTTGATAAATGCCAAAAAAAAAAGTTCCAAATACTATAAGAAGCATTTACCCAAGAGAAAAGGACAAGAAAGAGGAACTTTATAAATTATTAGAGAAGAGGGTACAGAACCAGGGACCTGACTTGTCAAAGCAAAGAGAAAAAAATAATTTCTCTTTTGCTCTTAGAAAAGCAAGTAGGTTTTTAAAAAAATTACCAAAACGTCAAATGAAGCAAAGAATAAGATGTTAGATTGAGAAAGCCATTGTTGACTTTTATAAGTCTTTTTTTTTTTTTTTTTGAGATGGAGTCTTGCTCTGTCTCCCAGGATGGAGTGCAGTGGCGCATCTCGGCTCACTGCAAGCTCCGCCTCCCGGGTTCACGCCATTCTCCTGCCTTAGCCTCCCGCGTAGCTGGGACTACAGGTGCCTGCCATCACACCTGGCCAATTTTTTTGTATTTTTTTAGTAGAGATGGGGTTTCACGGTGTTAGCCAGGATGGACTCGATCTCCTGACCTCGTGATCCGCACACCTCGGCCTCCCAAAGTGCTGAGATTACAGGCGTGAGCTACCGCGCCTGGCCTGTAAGTCTTTTTAGTGGAATGTAGATGCAGAAGAAATAAGGTAAATTAGATCACTAGGAGTTTTAGTGAATGAAGTCAGAGAATATATAACTTCTCTTTTTGCACAAAAAAAATAAAGGAAAAACTCGAATATGTTTTTAGGTAGAAAAAGAGCAAGGAAAAACTGAGGCTGTGAGAAAGGTATAATTGGTATGGCAGGTCTCTGGAGCAGGAGAGGACAGGGTCAGCTTCATAGATGGGGTCATTAGGATGTGAAAGATGGAGCAATGACTTCTCTGAGACCAGAAATAATGACAAGAATACAAGCAAAGTAACTAGCACAATTCCCAGTGTGATGGTTAATTTTATGCGTCAACTTGACTGGATCACAGGATACCCAGATATTTGCTCAAACATTATTCTTGGTGTGTCTATGAGGGTGTTTCTGGATGAGATTAACATCTGAATCTATAGACTGAGTAAAGCAAACTGCTATCCCTAATGTGGGTGGACCTCATGCAATCAGTTGAGGGCTAAATAGAACAAAAAGACTAAGTAAGAGAGAGTTCCTTCTGCCTGACTGCCTTTGAGCTGGAACATTGGTGTTTTTCAGGCTCAAACTGTAATACTGGTTCTTCTCAGGACTTGAGCCTGCTTGCCTTCAGATTGGAACTTTACCATCCACTCTCCTGGTTCTCAGGCCTTCAGGGAAGACTAGAACTATGCCACTGACTCTCCTGGTCTCCAGTTTTTCAACTTCAAATCTTGGGATTTAGTCTCCATGATCATGTGAGTCAATTCCATGTAATAAGTCTCATAGATAGAGAGATAGATAGATTAGATAGATGATAGATAGATAGATAGATAGATAGATAGATAGATAGATAGATAGATAGATAGATAGATAGATCTTTCATTGCTTTTGTTTCTCTGGAGAGCCCTAATATAACCAGTATTTAGTAAATGTTTAATATGTGTTGAATGACAATTATAGAGGAAATCAGAGGTGGAGAGGATGTATGCAGAGGGAGCTTTGAGAAGTGGACAGCTGCCCACACTAACCAGTGAGACTAAAGACCCATCCAAGTTCTTCAAGGAGATTGCTTTGGTAGCTATGAGAATAATATGGACAAGCAAGCAAGTCATCTGGACTCTTGATGGGCAGAGATGCCACGCTGGCAAGCAGGTGGTCAACCTCTAGGAGATTCAACAAGCACGCCTGTGAGGGTTCGGAGCGCTGTGTCAGGAATGTGATGGGAAGTAACAGGCAAAGGCAAAATATTACTGGCATTAAGGAAATGGCATTAAAGAAAACAGACACTTCACTGTCTACTTGTGTTAGACTTTCCCCATGGTCATTTAATCTAACACACCTGTAAGCTAAGTGTTTCTACTTTTTCAGAAAAAGAAATGGAAACTAAGTCACATTAATTAACATAGTCCAGGGTCACAAAGCAAAATGGAACAAGAACCTGGATCTGAATTCAGAGGCAGAATACTGGATAAGTATGACGGTACTTATTGTTGGCCCACCTGTGGGAGTTGGGGGTTAGGGACAGGTTTCCCAACCTTGTGATGACTATAGGAACCGGGATTCAAGGGAGACACAGGCAGAAAGGAAAATGTCAGGGAGACCATCGACAAAGTATCTTGTAAGGCAGGAATTTGCTCACAGGAAAATGGGAAGGATAAAAGGGGACGTTAGTGAGAATATCATTTTAATATTCAGTTCACTTATATCCAAAGACCCATGTCCTAAAAGAAAGTGTGAACAAAATAGCTTAACATCTTATTATGCAATATCTATCACTGATGATAGGCACATAAGGAGTTCTCATTACATCTACTTAATTTGCCAGATTAACTGATGCTCCTTGTTCATTTTTTCTTTACTTTTTCTTTTTAGAGATAGGGTCTTGTTCTGTTGCCCAGGCTTGGGTGCAATGGCATGATCATAGCTCACTGCAGCCTCGAACTCCTGGCTCCAGTGATTCTCTTGCCTCAGCCTCCCTTGTAGTTGGACTACAGGTACAAATCACCATGTCTGGCTCTTGTTCTTTAACACATGCTTGTAGCTCAAAACTAGTAGAATTCCCTCTGATACATTTGTGAACCTCTGCTTCTACTACAAGTTTTATGCTACTGAAGTCAGTTGCCTTTTTCTCAAACCTGCTTTTACCAATTGAAATTGTTATTGAAATTAATTAAATAGATAAACCAGTGAAATACGAAACGAAAGTCAGTCACTAAAGAAATTACTGGCAAATTAAATGTAAGCAAAACAACTGCAAAAGCCTCGAAAAAGTGAATAGAAATTTACAGATATTTTGCTGGCAAATGAAATACATTTGTAGTTTAAGTTAAAATTTAAAATTAAAGATATGTATGTATCATTTTTAAATTTCTCTGTTTAAATTGACTTTTTCCCTTCACCAATCACAATACCAGTGTTGGATAAGGGAACTTTCACTATATCCTGTGTTGTATTTGTATGGTACTCTTGATCATCATTCTTTTAATAAAAGCACAATCTATCTAGAAAAGCCAAAATAAAGACTGGAGTCCATATTCTTTTAGTGACTCCATTCAGCACTTTCATGTGAATCCTCAGTACTGCATCTAATACTACATATCTTCTTAGACTGTTCCTCCAAGTCTTAGGGAGAATGTGATTCTTACATAGTAAAGTTTGTATCATGAACATTTATGGCTCACTTGTATTCACAAGATTATGAGGAATTATGCATTTAGGAGCAGGTTAGGTTGTCATCATCGTTGTTTCATGATAAGCCAATGTGTGCAGCATGTTAATAGTTTTCTCTGTAAGGAATCTTAGAAATAATTGAGTGCACTTCTCTAGTATTAAAAATGAGTAAATGGACAGGCATAGTGGTGTGCACTTTTAGTCTCAGCTACTCAGGTGGCTGAGACAGGAGAACTGATTGAGCACAAGAGTTCTGGGCTATAGTGTGCTATGCCAAGCGGGTTCTGCACTAAGTTTGGCATTAATATGGTAACCTCTCGGGACAGGGAACTACCAGGTTGCCTAAGGAGGGGTGAACTGGTCTAGGCTGGAAATGGAGCAGGTCAAAATTCCCATGCTGATCAGTAGTGGGATGGCACCTGTGAATAGCCACTGCCCTCCAGCCTAGGCAACATAGCAAGACCCCATCTGTCTCTAATTTTTTAAAAAATGAGTAAACTGAGAACTAGGGTTAAATAAACTTGCCCAAGGTAGAAATTTATTGAAATAAAATTAAGGAAAATGTTTATATAGCCCTTAACATTATGTCTTCTCCATGATATATAACACTTCAAATCTAAGGATCTCAAAACACTTTTAAATCAGATCATTAATTCTTCTGATATCTATGTATCAAATAATTCTATTTTCTACCAGCTGGTTGTCCCTTGTCAGACACTAAAAGTCAACATTTTCTTTGTGGATGAATCAATTGAGAGTTGCATTCATCTGGGAATAACAAGGGTTCACCTGAAAAACAAGGGTTATTTTTATCACATATGTCTGAGGTAGTCAGTCCAGGCCTCATCTGTCCACTGTGTACTTCATAATGTCATCAGGAACATTAAGCTTTCTCTGTTTTCTTGTTCAGCCATTCTCAATATATGCTTGTCAATTCATAATTACCTAATTCACCTGAAGTATTGTAGGTTTGGTTTGGTAGAAGTAATAGGAAGGAGAAAAGAAAGCATGCCAGCTGAGCTGGCCTTCCTTAAAAAAGAGATTTTTCTGGCTCACGCCTGTAATCCCAGCACTTTGGGGAGGCCGAGTTGGGTGGATTGCCTGAGGTCAGGAGTTCGAGACTAGCCTGACCGACATGGTGAACCATCATCTCTACTAAACATACAAAAATTAGCCAGGTGTGGTGGGTGTCTGTAAGCTACTTGGGAGGCTGAGGCAGGAGAATCGCTTGAACCCAGGAGGCAGAGTTTGCAGTGAGCTGAGACTGGGCCATTGCACTCTAGCCTGGGCAACAAGAGCAAAACTCCATCTCAAAAAAAAAAAAAAAAAAAAACCAAGAGATTTTCTAGAACTGTGCCTAAGTGGCCAACTATTGATCTGATTTGCCAACTATATCACATGGCCATTTCTATTTGCACAGGAGGCTGGGAAATGTAGTTTTTGGCTGCAAGTATGGCCACCTCCAACCAAACTGAGGCAATTAGTAAGGAAGGTGAAGATAGGTGTTGGTTGGGAGTGGGGGTGACTGGTGATCTTTGTTACTGCAGGGCTGTTGCCAAGATTAGAAAGAATGTATGTGTGGTTCCTGGCTTATACCTGTCATCTAGTAGATGCTGAAAAACGGGGAGCTCTTATTTTGTTAGAAAAGATAAAACAAGTGGTAATGTTTCCAAATTTCTTTCATAGTAATTGTGCAGTGTTTTCATACATGCAATGAATCCAATGTGGTAATAAGATAACTTTTAGTAGAAGAACAAATTTTTACTAAACTGCCATTTTGCACTAAAATACTGGTACCACAACTTTTAAAAACTAATTTGATTAACCAGATTATCATTTGAACAACGGACAATGAATGTGTACTACAGTCTCAAAAATTTTAAAATATAAGTAACTTTTTCCTCTACCTGTGTTTTATGAGTTGGAAAATATTTGTTTATTGTACAGTCACATAATGATGTTTCCATCATGGATGCACCACATATACAACTGTTCCATAAGATTATAAGGGAGCTGAAAAATTCTTAGGGCCTAGTGACATCAGTTGTAATGTCATAGCACAACAGCTTACTCATATGTTTGTGGTGATGTTGGTGTAAACCTACTATACTGCCAGTCATATAAAAGTAAAGTATATACAGTTATGTACACTACATAATACTTGATCATAAATGACTGTTACTGGTTTATATATTCAGTATATTAAACTTTTTACCATTATTTTAGAGTATGTTCCTCTACTTATTAAAAAAAAAAAAGGGTTAACTGTAAAATAACCTCAGGCAGCTCCTTCAGGAGGTATCCAAAGGCATTGTTATGGTGGGAGATGACAGCTCCATGCCTGTTATTGCCTCTGAAGACCATGCAGGACACCATGTGGAGATAGAAGACGGTGACATTGAGGATCCTGACCTTGTGCTGGCATAGGCTAATGTGTGTGTTTGTGTCTTAGTTTTTAACAAAAAAGTTTATAAAGTAAATAAACAGAAAATAGCATATAGAATAAGGATATAAAGAAGGGAAATATTTCTGTATAGGGGTACAATGTATGTGTGTTTGTTTTTTCTTTTGGGGGGTTTGTTTTGTTTTGTTTTTTGAGACAGGATCTCACTCTGGTTGCCCAGGCAGAAGTGGCGCCATCACAGCTCACTGCAGCCTTGATTTCCCGGGCTCAGGTGATTCTTCCACCTCAGCTTGCCGAGTAGTTGGGACTACAGGCACGCACCACCATGCCTGGCTAATTTTTTGTATGTTTAGTAGAGACATGGTTTCACCATGTTGCCCAGGGTGGTCTCGAACTCTTAGACTCAAGCAATCCGCCCGCCTCAGCTTCTCAAAGTGCTGGGATTACAGGCGTGAGCCACTGCATCCAGCTGTGTGTGTGTGTGTGTGTGTGTGTGTGTGTGTGTGTGTGTGTGGTTTGTTTTTTGTTTTTTTCTTTTTTTTGAGACAGAGTCTCGCTCTGTCACCAGGCTGGAGTGCAGTGGCATGATCTCAGCTCACTGCAACTCTGCCTCCCGGGTTCAAACAATTCTCCTGCCTCAGCCTCCCAAGTAGCTGGGACTACAGGCACAAGCCGCCACCCCCAGCTAATTTTTGTATTTCTAATAGAGACTGGGTTTCACCGTGTTAGCCAGGATGGTCTCAATCTCCTGACCTCCTGATCTGCCCGCCTGGGCCTTCCAAAGTGCTGGGATTACAGGCATGAGCCACCGCGCCTGGCCGTGTGATTTAATCTAAGTGTTATTACAGGAGAGTCAAAAAGTTAAAAGAGGCCGGGCGCGGTGGCTCACGCCTGTAATCCTAGCTCTTTGGGAGGCCAAGGCAAGTGGGTCACCTGAGGTTAGGAGTTTAAGACCAGCCTGGCCAACATGGTGAAACCTCGTCTCTACTAAAAATACAAAAAAATTAACTGGGTGTGGTGATGCGCACCTGTAATCCCAGATACTCGGGAGGCTGAGGCAAAAGAATTGCTTGAACTCGGGTGGCGGAGTTTGCCGTGAGTGGAGATTGCGGCATTGCACTCCAGCTTGGCCAAGAAGAACGAAATTCTGTCTCAAAAAAAAAAAAGAAAGGCTGCCGCGGTGGTTCACGCCTGTAATCCCAGCACTTTGGGAGGCCAAGGCAGGCGGATCAGGAGATCAGGAGATCAACACCATCCTGGCTAACACGGTGAAACCCCGTCTCTACTAAAAATACAAAAAATTAGCCAGGCATGGTGGCGAGTGCCTGTAGTCCCAGCTACTCGAGAGGCTAAGGCAGGAGAATCACTTTAACCTGGGAGGTGGAGGTTGCTGTGAGCGGAGATTGCGCCACTGCGCTCCAGCCTGGGCAAAGGAGCGCATCTGTCTGAAAAAAAAAAAAAAAAAAAGTAAAGAAAATAGTTTATAAAGCAAAACAATTACAGTAAGCTAATTATTGAAAAGAGAAAAACATTTTTATATGAATTTAGTGTACAGTATTTATATAAAAAGTCTACAATAGTATAATGTCCTAGGCCTTCACATTCACTCACTACTCACTTGCTCACTAAGAGCAAGTTCTAGCCATATAAGCTCCATTCATGGTAAGTGCCCTATCCAGGTTACCATTTTGTTCTCTTATATCATATTTTTACTGTACCTTTTTAGTGTTTATGCACACACACACATAACATTGTGTCACAATTGCCTACAGTATTCATTACAGTAACATGCTGTACAGGTTTGTAGCCTAGGAGCAATAGGTCATACCATATAACCTAGGTGTGGAGTAGGTTATACCATCTAGGTTTGTGTAAATACACTCTATGATATTCACACAATGATGGAACCATGTAGTGGTGCACTTATCAGAATGTATCACATTAAGCAATGCATGACTATATTTATCATTAAATTATGTATTGTATCATAAATAAAGCCTATTCAAATGGGTGACGTGTTTAAAAAATAACATTTGTTGAACCATTAAAATTTTACCATAAATATTTATTTGTACTACTCATATATTGTTAAGTAAAGATCTTGACCTTCAAAAGATGTGTATGTGGGGATCATTGGAGTTTGTTTGTTTGTTTTTTAGAGACGGGGTCTCACTATGTTGCTCAGGTTGGACTTTAACTCCTGGGCTCAAGCAATCACATGCCATCATTCCTGGTGGGTTTATTATTTCAGTCATAAGAATTTCTAGTTTGCTGTAGGCATTACCACTACAATGGCAATATCAGAAGTTTTATATAGGGTACTTGATTTTGTGAAGCAATAAGAGGAAAAAGACAAATATTTATTTGTCATTTTATATATTTTTAAAATCATTTTTCACACAAATTAAAAATATTAGCAGAATTTCATAGATATAAAAACAACTAGACTAACATCTCTCACACACAAGATACATTGTGTGCAGTCAATACAATGATAAAACAAAAAGCTGAAAAACAATCCAATGTTTTGTTATACTGGACTTTAATCATGTAAGTCATTGTTTTTAAATAAGTGGGCAAAACAGTTCATATAAAACCTTTGCCTAAATATTTTCTTTAATGTGAACTAAATAGGAAAGGAGTGGATGTACGTGTGTGTGTAAAAAGGAAGGGAATCTAGCCGTTCTAAAAGTTCATTGAATTCATTCTGTAAGTGATGAATTCAGTCAATGTATAAAGTTCAAACCCAAACTTTTCCCCTTTATTGCAAGATTTATTATTTCTACATAATTACTAAAATACGTGACTCCATTATCCAATTAATTAATATGTATATGTATATATAATATATCTTCAAATTGCAGTTTTTAAGCTACCATATTTCCACCAGTAAGTTGTACATGCTTTTTTCTTTTGAACGTTTTCTTGCTTATTTTTTCTTGACTTAGATTTTTCCCATCACCTGTAATTCAGCTTATCTTAGATAACCTTTGTCTTTCTTTAACTTATTTCATTTAGCCTAATTTCACTTCTTTCATACTGATGCCACAACCCCTATTTTACCCCAATTTAGCATATGTCTTGTTCTTAATAATGGTACTTATGTCAACACTGTCATTTCATTGGCAACATTCTCACTGCTTGAAGTCAGGCTCAGTGATGAAGGAGAATTTGTTTAATTTAATTTTTTATTGACAAATAATAATTGTACATATTCATCATTATGATTTTTGGATCCCTATAATCTATAGGGATCAGAGAGAGTAATTAGCATATCCATCATCCCAAACATTTATCATTTATTTGTGTTGGGAACATAATCCTCCTAGCTATTTGAAACTACATGTTATTGTTCACTATAGTCATCCTACATCTATACATGGTATAGAACACTAGAACTTGTTCGTCCTGTCTAGCTGTAATTTTCTATCCTTTAACAAATCTCTCCCTATCCCTCCCTTCCCCCTGAGAATTTGTTTAGGTATAAATATATTTTAGAAATAGCTGAAATAAAATGCACATGTTTAATTCTTTGCATTTTTTCCTAAACTTCTTAACCATCCAGATGGTACTTTTCTAACTTGTTTTCTTTACTCCTTCCATATTTATATTTCTTTCTAGTTTTTCATGATCTCCATTGTAGAATCTTGGTAATACCCAACTTGTTTTATGTTCCTTCCCTTCCCACATAAATAGAATATGTACTCATTTCACTAAGCTTAATTAAATTGTAGTTTTTCAGGATAACTATATCCTTTATGACTGCTAATATAGTTCTGTCCTTCTTTCTGCATTGCCCTCTCCCCCAGAACTCCATTTGCCATCCTCAGCATCCTCTTATCTAGCTAGACTCCTTATCACTGTTCCAAACCCAGTTCAGAAAACCACTCCTGACTCTTGAGCCCTTGGTTCAATACTCAGTTCCAGTATGTAGCAGAGCTTCAGACCATGTCTTACTCATCATAATATCTGCTCAAATATTTGTTGAATTAGTGAATGACTAGGTTACATGCCTTATTCTAAACTCCTAGTCCGATTTATCTATGTTTTTCTAGGTAGAACCCTCATTCTACAGTAATACAATTTTTTTCATCTTGAGCTTTTCCTAAACATTTCACTCTTGTTACTTGCTGTCTCCCTTTAATCCATTCAGCCTTTTGCAGATAAAAAATTTTAATTTAAGTTAAAGTGCTCTTTATTTTTCTCACCAACAAGATCCTTTTATACTTTAAGGACCATTTTCACCTTCATAAGGAATCTGAAACCTATTCAGATCCAATAGTTTGCTCTTTTTCACAGATCAAGCTAAGCAAACTCCCCTGGCAGGAAGCTACCAGAAATTCCAGTTACAGGATACTGCCATATTCTTTCACAAAAAAGGGCCTGGTAAGTGCAAGTGATGCCCTATTTCTCTTAGCTATCTCTAACCCTTACTCAAAGAAAGGGTAAGTAAAAATGGGTGACATGTTAGATGTTTAAAAATGAAATAAAAATGCATACACACATGGATAAAGTACTTTCTAAAGTATGATCTGCCTTATTTTCTCAGGTATAAAATTATTTTAGGGAAGTTTCAATAAATCAAATGTTAAGAAACTGCTAAAACATTTTTTTGTGAGTTGCTTTCATTTTGCCTGATTTATAATATGTATTTCAACACTCTGCTCTACCACAGATTATGTAGGTTTGTCTGTCATATCATAGCTTTCAAAGGGATATTCTTATTTTAAATCTCAACATCATCATTAAATAGTTCTAATAATAAGAGGCCTAAATTTTAAGCCCTCAGGGACATCAAGGCGTCTCATCTGCTATGTTATTCAAGCACTGAGAGCATATTGCAAAACATCTAGGCAATAGAGGGCAAGAAGAAAACCTAATGTTGTTACCTTATTGACAGTTCCTAAGATACATCATAAAATTTTAAAATGTTTTGTTTAAAGCTGGTAGGCTATTTTAATAGGTGAAGAAAAGGGGATGGAACTTCTAAGTGTATCTATTTCAAGATACATCTTATAATTGACCCTTTTCCTCCTTAAATAAATGTATTCCTCCCAGTACATAGCTCAGAGCATTGTTATAACATCCTTGAGAATGAGTCATTTAAAAATGGAGTTAAGAAAAGTTCACATTTCAGCCTTATAAGTGGTTTAGTTATGTGATGACCTTGAAGATTTAGCTCCAATTGTACAGTCTCGTAAAGAGTACCTAGCATAGCTTAGAAAAGACAAGACCCCAAAATTCACTTTTACCCTACTAAATATTTTTGCTTATTATGGTTTTGTTGAGGAAGGATTGGAGCTGGTAAAAAGGCAACAGGCATTTGTGTAGTGGTCTGAAGTTTGACGGCCAAAAATAAACATAGGAAAAAAATCATGACTTTCAGATATGTGACTTTGAGATTTGGCACAGGCTGAATTCAAGTTTACCTTTGCACTATTAAAAAAAAAAGTTTGCTAGGCAGATGGGTAAACAGTAGAGTTTATCTTACTTTATAAAGAGTGTTAAACTATACATGATCTTTAGCCTCAAAATTGTTTATTCACAAATAATAAAGAGGAGAATTGCAGCCATACCTAAAAAAGACCTCATTTTCATACCTGATTCTTTTATCTGCCTTTCACTTATGTTGCTGTATTTTTAAAGTTATAGCAGTTGTTAAAAGTTGTAAACTTATTTATAAAAACTTATGAAACTTTTAGAAAACTTCTGGTATACATACACACACACACAAACACACACATGAAGCAGGGGCATATGCATTTATGTATTTTTAATTGTTACAGGCTTTCCCCCTGTTGACTCTCAGCCAGAGACATTTAACTGGGAAACATTTGGAAAGGTTTGAGGGCATTTTTCATTTCTCAATGATGGATGAAGGTCAGGCAGTGAACCACTGACTTTCAGTGCCAGGAACTAAGGATATGAAACAGTCTACAAAATGTGGGACTGACTGTCCCGCACAACCATGAATTATCCCATCCAAAATGCCAATAATGCTGTCACCCTTAAGAAACCCAAAGGGCTCAGCTACAAAAATAAATGAAGTGTTCTTCTTGAACAAGTACAGAAGCAGAGGAGTGTAGGAACTCCATGTGGACTGCAGAGACAGACAGCTTGAGTTCAAATCCAATTTATAGCTGTATGACCTGCATGTTTAACAACATTTAATAATGGTCTGAGACTCAGTTGTCCTATCTGTAAAATGGCTATAACAGTAATACCTGACTCATAGACTTGTTTTAAGAATTAAACAAGTTAAAAGATAGAAAATGCTTGGCATACGGTCATCTCTCAACTGATGCTGGCTAGTGCCATTACAAGTTCATTCCAGTCTATTTTATGTTAATTAGTATTGGTGAGAAAATGTACAAATATATTTTTTGAAACCTGAGGCTTCTAAATTAAATCTTTAGGCCAGAATCCATTATATTAGAAGATATTTCTTGATAATGATAATCATAATGTAAACATGATTCAGTCACTAAATATATTCAGACAAAGCAGTAGGAAAGGGTTAAGGGAGCATTCCCAGGCTGAAAAAAATTTTTGTGGTCTGTGGAAAAGAGAGGGTGTAAGGGGGATGCTTCACAGGGTGTAGAGATGCAGAGGAGGCCTAACTGAATTATAACCGCGAGTTTGCACAGTGATGAGCATAGCTGATGAGATGCAAGCAAAAAAAGAGTATTGCTGACCTAGGACCATGAGGAAAAACCAAATCCAAATTAGTCGAGTTGGAGGACATTTGTTGAAAACTCCGCACTTCCATGAGGTCGGTAGCCTTGAGCCTATCAGTGCCGACACAGAACATTCTGAATAGTTCAATGCCTCTTTCTGTTAAAGAGGAGACGCCTCACTCTGCCGCTAAATCTTGGACTTGTTTGTGCACAGAGGTCCTTGCTTATGTAACACTTGCTTTTAACTATAATTCAGAGTCCTTTGAACATATAAAGGGAAAGCCACTTTCGCTCCTGTTAAGGATGTATAAGCACAAAAAATGAACAGTGAATTAATCCTAGTGTTTTATACATTTTTTTTTTAAAAAGAATCTAAGCCAGAATGAGGTTACTGCCTATGCGAAGAAGACAGCTCATCACAGGTGAGTGTAACACGTTTTTCATATGTACAAATTAAGCAGCCTGAAACAAAAGTCACTCAAAAGGTAAAAGAATACCAGTCACCCTTCTGATTTGTCAAATCAAAGTTCTGTCAGCTGTTAGATGTGTTATGTGATAATGCAAATGATAAATGCCTTAATCACAAATAGGATTGGATAATATCACCATTAGTAGGAGACTTCCAAAAATAGCAATAATAGTACTATGTTGACTCATTCTCTTTCAAAGACTGAGTCACAAAGTACAAAATCTAGTGAGTTAGAACTGATGACGGTAAATATCCTATTCCCCTGTCACTCTTGCTTCCTCTTCCTACTCTCTAAACCTTCACATTGCTATTCAGTCTCCTCCATTATGTTCCCCAGCTGTATATTTACATCTTGTACACACACCCACTTTTCTTCAGAGACCCTCTCTAAAGTTTGCCTTACTTGGATAGCACTGCTGTGAATGTTTCTTCACTATTGTCCCCTTCCTCACACTCCAGTCTTCATGTTACTGGGAGCTTTTAGATAGTGCTACTTAAATACAAATATTCTACCCTGAAATTCACACATTTTCTTCCTACAGTTCACATTCAAATCATCAACATATCTAGTCTGCTATTTACAAAATACATCTAGTATCTGACCATTTCTCACTGCCTCCACCCTGGTCTAAGCCACCATTAACTCTTCCTGGGTTGTTATAATATCCTCCTCACTGATCTCAATGCTTCTACCCTTATTCCACTTCTCTCTCTCTCTCTTTTTTTTTTTTTTTTTGAGACTGGGACCTCACTTTGTCACCCAGGCTGGAGTGCAGTGGCATGAACACCATGAGGTCTGTAGCCTTGAGCCTATCTGTGCCGACACAGAACATTCTGAACATTATCACTGCAGCCTCAGCCTCCTGGGCGCTCGAGTGCCTCCCACCTCAGCCTCCCAAGTAGCTTGGACTACAGATGTGCACTACTACGCCCCTCTCCACTTCACATTATTTTAAACACAGCAGCCAAAGTGATGCTTTTAAAATAGAAGTCACATCCATGACACCAATCTCGTTCAGAATAAAAGCCAAATTCTTTACAATTTATAAGGTCCTACACAATATGACTCTGACCTTGTCTGTTACTCTCCTTCCCCTCAGTCTTCTTGTTCCCTCTGGCTAGCTGGGTTTCCCCCCACCCCCCAGGCATCCGCATGACTTGTTTCCTCACCCCCTTGAGGTCTTCACTTGAATGAATTCTCTATGAGGTCTCCCCTGACTACCCTGACCCTAGCTTATTCCCCTTTCCCACTTTTCTCCACAATGCTTTGTGCTGACATAAACTTATTTACTTATTTATTTTTTGTCTCTCCATACTGGAAACTGTAGGGACAGGGGTGTTAGTCTGTTTTGTTCACTGATAGATCTCTAGGGCCTAGAATGATGCTTGGCACACGATTGCCATTAAATGAACACTTCTTGAATAAATCCCAAATCTCTAACTCTTCTAAAACCAGCTCCAGATATGGACTATCCTACTTTTCCTGAAGATCCAGTTTTCTCCTGCTAAAAGTCTATCCAGTTTCAAAATTGTGCAGTTATCTCCTTGTCTCTGTCCATCACTAAGACTTACTAGTTGACAAATCCTTTCAATTCCTTAATGTTATTAGAATCGGCTCTATTGCTGCTATCTTTTGTTACTAACAGCCTTGTTTGGTTCAGGCTTGGACCTGAATCCTATCTCCACCATTTACTGATTGTAAGATCTTAGGCAAGTTTAGTTGGGCAGAGGGAGGGAGGAGGTCTCAGATTTTCTTTATTATTATTATTGAGACAGGGTCTCACTCTTTTGCTCAGGGTAGAGTACAGTGGTGCAATCATAGCTCTCTGCCACCTTGAACTCCTAGGCTCAAGCAATCCTCCTGACTCAGCCTCCCAAGAAGCTAGGACTATATAGGTGACTGCCACCATGCCTGGCTAATTTTTAAAATTTTTTTGTAGAGATGGAGTCTCACTTTTTTGCCCAGGCTGGTCTCTTACTCCTAGCTTCACGTGTTTCTCTGGCCTCGGCCTCCTAATGTGCTGGGATTACCAGTGTGAGCCACCGTGCCCAGCCTCAGGTTTTCATTGATCAGGTAGTATCTACTTTACAGAATGCTTATGAGCATTACATGAGATAGTGTATCTAAAGCACATATTCATACCTGACACATAGTAAGTGATCAATCTATTCCTTCATGCCTGATCCATGGCAATGGAATTCTGTTATCCCTTCTCCTTGTCTTATTCCATTTCAATACATCATACCAATGCTACCAAAAAAATCTTTTACAAGTGTTGCTTTGATCATGCTACTCAATTACCTACAACTTTCAAAATCTTTCTACAGAGGAAGGGAATTATAACTTGTGTGCCACTATGCTCCCGGTGCTATATGTACATGACATAATTTAAAATGCCAAATCATTCACCTAACATTTATAGCCTACCCAAGTCTGCCTTTCCTCTTTCTAGCTTCGATGGTTAATTTTATGTGTTAACTTGGGCAGGCCATGGTACCCAGATATTTGGTCAAGCACCTGTCTAGATGTCTCTATGAAGGTATTTTTTAGATGAGATTAACATTTAAATCAGTAAGCTTTGAGTAAAGCAAATTAGTCTTCATAATATGCATGGACCTCATCCAATCAATTGAAGGCCTTAGGAGAAAGAGTTGAAATTCTTAAGAGGAAAAGACTGAGGTCTCTCAAGGAACAAGGAAGTCTGCCTCCAGACTGCCATGGGACTCTGGCTGTAACATCAACTCTTCCCTCCTGGCCTGCCTTGCAGAATTCAGATTTGTCAGCACCCACAATTACATATGCCATTTTTTTAAGGCAATCTTTGTCTTCCTTCATCACTCCCATTCTCCACATCCACATATACATCCTACTGGTTCTCTGATTAATATACTAGCCATATAAAGACCTATCAGAATCCTATATGTTTTTTATGACCCGTCTCTTCACTAATCTGTAACTATTCCAGCCAGAAATTTATTTTTTACTCTAAATTCCTTGAACTCCTCAAACATCCTTCTTTGCATTGATGTAATTTGTATTTGTAATGATTTCCCTACCAGGAAGTCTGCTGTCCCACCCCTACCACTGAGTTACCTAGGCAAAGATTTTTTTTTACAGTAGAATAACTTGTTTATTATACTTTAAGTTTTGGGATACACGTGCAGAATGTGCACATAGTCATACATGTGCCATGGTGGTTTGCTGCACCCATCAACCCGTCATCTACATTAGGTATTTCTCCTAATGCTAACCCTCCCCTATCCCCCCTACCCCCTGACAGGCCCTGGTGTGTGATGTTCCCTCCCTGTGTCCATGTGTTCTCATTGTTCAACTCCCACTTACGAGTGAGAACATGCAGTGTTTGGTTTTCTGTTCCTATGTTAGTTTGCTGAGAATGGTGGTTTCCAGATTCATCCATGTCGCTGCAAAGGACATGAACTCATCCTTTTTAATGGCTGCATAGTATCACATGGTGTATATGTGCCACATTTTCTTTATCCAGTCTATCATTGATGGGCATTTGGGTTGGTTCCAAGTCTTTGCTATTGTGAATAGTGTTGTAATAAACATACGTGTGCATGTGTCTTTAAAGTAGCATGATTTATAATCATTTGGGTATATACCCAGTAATGGAATTGCTGAGTCAAATGGTATTTCTGGTTCTGGATCCTTGAGGAATTGCCACACTGTCTTCCACAATGATTGAACTAATTTACACTCCCACCAACAGTGTAAAAGTGTTCCTATTTCTCCACATCCTCTCAGCATGTGTTGTTTCCTTACTTTTTAATGATCACCATTCTAACTGGTGAGATGGTATCTCATTGTGGTTTTGATTCGCATTTCTCTAATGACCAGTGATGATGAGTTGTTTTTTTTTTTTGAGATGTTTTTTGGCCGCAAAAATGTCTTCTTTTGAGAAGTGTCTGTTCGTATCCTTCACCCACTTTTTGATGGGGTTGTTTTGTTTTTTTCTTGTAAATTTATTTAAGTTCCTTGTAGATTCTGGATATTAGCCCTTTGTCAGATGGATACATTGCAAAAAAACTTTTCCCATTCTGTAGGTTGCCTGTTCACTCTGATGATAGTTTCTTTTGCTGTGCAGAAGCTCTTTAGTTTGATTAGATCCCATTTGTCAATTTTGGCTTTTGTTGCCATTGCTTTTGGTGTTATAGTCACGAAGTCTTTGCCCATGCCTATGTCCTGAATGGTATTGCCTAGGTTTTCTTTCAGGGTTTTTATTGTTTTAGGTCTTATATTTAAGTCTTTAATCCATCTTGAATTAATTTTTGTATAAAGTGTCAGGAAGGGGTCCAGTTTCAGTTTTCTGCATATGGCTAGCCAGTTTTCCCAACACCATTTATTAAATAGAGAATCCTTCTCCTCATTTCTTGTTTGTGTCAGGTTTGTCAAAGATCAGATAGTTGTAGATGTGTGGTGTTATTTCTGAGGCCTCTGTTCTGTTCCATTGGTCTATATCTCTGTTTTGGTACCAGTACCATGCTGTTTTGGTCACTGTAGCCTTGTAGTATAGTTTGAAGTCAGGTAGCGTGATGCCTCCAGCTTTGTTCTTTTTGCTTAGGATCGTCTTGGCTGTGCGGGCTCTTTTTTGGTTCCATATGAAATTTAAAGTAGTTTTGTCTGATTCTGTGAAGAAAGTCAATGGTAGCTTGATGGGCATAGCATTGAATCTATAAATTACTTTGGGCAGCATGGCCATTTTCACAATATTGATTCTTCCTATCCATAAGCATAGAATGTTTTTCCATTTGTTTGTGTCCTCTCTTATTTCCTTGAGCAGTGGTTTGTAGTTCTCCTTGAAGAGGTCCTTTACATCTCTTGTAAGTTGTATTCCTAGGTATTGTATTCTCTTTGTAACAATTGTGAATGGGAGTTCACTCATGATTTGGCTCTCTGCTTGTCTATTATTGGTATATAGGAATGCTTGTGATTTTTGCACATTGATTTTGTATCCCAAGATTTTGCTGAAGTTGCTTATCAGCTTAAGGAGATTTTGGGCTGAGACGATGGGGTTTTCTAAGTATACAATCATGTCATCTGCAAACAGGGACAATTTGACTTCCTCTCTTCCTATTTAGATAGCTTTATTTCTTTCTCTTGCCTGATTGCCCTAGCCAGAACTTCCAATACCATATTGAATAGGAGTGGTGAGAGAGGGCATACTTGTCTTGTGCTGGTTTTCAAAGGGAATGCTTCCAGCTTTTGCCCAGTCAGTATGATATTGGCTGTGGGTTTGTCATAGATAGCTCTTATTATTTTGAGATATGTTCCATCAGTACCCAGTTTATTGAGAGTTTTTAGCATGAAGGGGTGTTGAATTTTACCAAAGGCCTTTTCTGCATCTATTGAGATAATCATGTGGTTTTTGTCATTGGTTCTATTTATGTGATGGATTATATTGATTGATTTGCATATGTTGAACCAGCCTTGCATCCCAGGGTTGAAGCCAACTTGATCATCATGGATAAGCTTTTTGATGTGCTGCTAGATTTGGTTTGCCAGTATTTTGTTGAGGATTTTCACATCGATGTTCATCAGGGATATTGGCCTGAAATTTTCTTTTTTTATTGTGTCTCTGCCAGATTTTGGCATCAGGATGATGCTGGCCTAATAAAATGAGTTAGGGAGGAGTCCCTCTTTTTCTGTTGTTTGAAATAGTTTCAGAAGGAATGGTACCAGCTCCTCTTTGTACCTCTGGTAGAATTCAGCTGTGAATCCATCTGGTCCTGGGCTTTTGTTTGGTTGGTAGGCCATTAATTACTGCCTCAATTTCAGAACTTGTTATTTGTCTATTCAGGGATTCTAATTCTTCCTGATTTAGTCTTGGGAGAGTGTATGTGTCCAGGAATTTATCCGTTTCTTCTATATTTTCTAGTTTATCTGCATAAACGTGTTTATAGTATTCTCTGATGGTAGTTTGTATTTCTGTGGGATCAGTGGTGATATCCCCTTTATCATTTTTTATTGCGTCTATTTGATTCTTCTCTCTTTTCTTCTTTATTAGTCTGGCTAGTTGTCTATCTATTTTGTTAATCTTTTCAAAAAGCCAGCTCCTGGATTCATTGATTTTTGTTTTTGAAGGGTTTTTTGTGTCTTTATCTCCTTCAGTTCTGCTATGATCTTAGTTATTTCTTGTCTTCTGTTAGCTTTTGAATTTGTTTGCTCTTGCTTCTCTAGTTCTTTTAACTGTGATGTTAGGGTGTCCATTTTAGATCTTTCTTGCTTTCTCCTGTGTGACTTTAGTGCTATAAATTTCCCTCTAAACACTGCTTTAGCTGTGTCCCAGAAATTCTGGTACATTGTGTCTTTGTTCTCACTGGTTTCACAGAACTTATTTATTTCTGCCTTAATTTCATTATTTACCTAGTAGTCATTCAGGAGCAGGTTGTTCAGTTTCCATGTAGTTGTGTGGTTTTGAGTGAGTTTCTTAATCCTGAGTTCTAATTTGATTGCACTGTGATCTGAGAGACTGTTTGTTATGATTTCCATTCTTTTGCGTTTGCTAAGGAGTGTTTTACTTCCAATTGTGTGGTGAATTTTAGAATGTGTGATGTAGTGCTGAGAAAAATGCATATTTTGTTGATTTGGGGTGGAGAGTTCTGTAGATGTCTATTAGGTCTGCTTGGTCCAGAGCTGAGTTCAAGTCCTGAATATCCTTGTTAATTTTCTGTCTCAATCTGTCTAATATTGACAGTGGGGTGTTAAAGTCTCCCACTACTATTGTGTAGGAGTCTAAGTCTCTTTGTAGGTCTCTAATAACTTGCTTTATGATTTTGGGTGCTCCTGTATTGGGTGCATATATATTTAGGATAGTCAGCTGTTCTGGTTGTGTTGATCCCTTTACCATTATGTAATGCTCTTCTTTATCTTTTTTGATCTTTGTTGATTTAAAGTCTGTTTTATCTGAGACTAGGATTGCACCCCCTGCTTCTTTTTGCTTTCCATTTGCTTGATAAATTTTTCTCCATCTCTTTATTTTGAGCCTAGGTGTCTTCGCACATGAGATGGGTCTCCTGAATACAGCACACCCATGGGTCTTGACACTTTATCCAATTTGCCAGTCTGTGTCTTTTAATTGGGGCATTTAGTCCATTTACATTTAAGATTAACATTGTTATGTGTGAATTTAATCCTGTCATTATGATGCTAGCTGGTTATTTTGCCCATTAGTTGATGCGGTTTCTTCATGGTGTCAATGGTCTTTACAATTTGTTATGTTTTTGCAGTGGCTGGTACCGGTTTTTCCTTTCCATATTTAGGGAAAGCTGTTTAACATATCAGAGCCTCTATTATTTCATGGTAAAACAAGAATAATAACTTCCTTATTGAATTAATATATAGGGAATGTCCATGCTTACAGTTTTGCAAAACACATAGCATATTGTGAAAAATGTACCTAATACTATTAATCTCCTGGAAACCTTGTGTGGCAATGAAATGAGCCATATTATGTCCTGTCAGGTTCGGGAATGAAGATAGATATGCTGGGTTAGGTTGTAAGTGAGAGTCTCAGAGCACAGCCAATCTGATTCTAAAATGAGCACATGAGGATGTAAGTATCCAAGACAGATCCACAACCAAAAAGTTAGTTCAAGACAAAGACTGCTGACTAGACTCTGTACTCAAGATCCAGCGTACCCACCCATTTTGGGAGAATGCAAGCAATCACCAGTACTTTACGTGGATGGAATGCTCAGGTCAAGAAATTCCAACAGTAAGAATCCAGAACCTGGAAGTGAAAGTACAAAGCAGGTAGGTACACAGTCCTAGGGACTGAGTTCCCCACATCAATGCAGGATGAGGAGTAAGAGTGACTCAGTGTAAAATCAATGAATAACATTATGCCCACCTACCTAGGGCCAGAAATGGTTCTAGAAACAAGATTAAGGCTAACTGTAGGTGATAGTGAGATGGCTTCAGCTGATCTGATTAAAACATTTAAAGGAATAGAGTCAGTAAGCCTGAGGACTTCATTGGTAGCATCTTGAGTGAATCAAGACCTAGGGATACCTCCCTTTTACCTGTGGGTGTACTCACTTTCTTCATGCATAGATCAGCATCTTTATAAAAGTGTGGGATTCATTTTAGGCAGCTCAGTTTGATTACCAATAGCCCCTCTTACTCAGTTGCATGGCAGGATCTATACAGGAGTCCAAGGACTAGATAGAATTATGGTTGAAATTAAATTTTGCTGCTCACTCCAATCAGTAAAAGGAGCTATTGATTAATGATAGAACAACCTCAATGTTCCCAGTCATAGGCCTGGTCAACACTTACTGCTCATGTTAGGATTTACCAGGTATAACAGGTATATCAGTCTGGGTCGCAACAGGAAACAGAACACTCAAATCAGGACAGTTTAGGAGAGTTTAGAAGGGACTAAATACAAGGCAGGGTAAGGGAACAACAAGGGATAGAACGAATTCAGATAGCAGCTGAGCAACTACCTCTTGGGCCCAAAGGGAGGAGGAAAGGGAAAGTTATGGAGCCTGTAAGGAAAGAGAATCAGCCCTTGCAGGTGCCTTAGAGGAGCAATGAGTAACCTTTGGATAAGGACCATAACCAGCTTAAGGCAACCTCTCACTTTCCCCACTCTTCTTGATCCCCTCTGACTAGACCCATCCTGAAGACAAAGGTCATGGTGCCATACAGGGTAGTAGTCTCTGGGGGTGAGAGCAGAATGAAGAAGGGGAAAGAGTGAATCTGGAGGAGCAAACATAAGCTATCTGGCACCCCTGGATTTCCAAAGCACAGTAAGATACCTTTCTTACTCCTCCAACCAATCCTTATCTCTTCTTCCTCAGGTTCTTCTTAAACGTAGCCATCTGCCAGGCTTCCCTCTCAAAGAAGTCCCTTCAGAACTCCAGCTCCCTCTTGCTGTTACTCATGAATTTCATTCTCACCACTATGTATGATTCCTGGGAATGTAGCCCTACCTCTAATCTAATCCAACTGCCTGCTCAGTAACAACCAGATGGCCATTGGTACCTTAAAATCAACAGATCCCACACCAGACCTATAATCTCCCACTGTCTCACCCCCAGACTGACTTCTCCTCCTAACTCATAACTCCTAACTTCTGTTAATATTAGGTTGGTGCAAAAGTAATTGCAGTTTTTACCATTAAAAGTAATCCTCTGCTAACTAGACAAGTAAGGGGGAGTTATCAAAGGCTTTTTAAAGCACTGAGTTTTGGAGGTAGGTGATGTGGACAAGCAGTTTCTCTGGGCCTCACGTTGTTACATGCAAAATAATTTGCACCATCATCCCTCCAATTACTCATCATTGCAAGCTCAGCCATGCTTATCTGTGCTTTCCTTTTTTTTTCCCCTTCCACTGATTGTAAAGTCCTATAGTTTTTCCTTCCCCTATGCTTTTCTAATGTGGTCTAATCTCACACCTGTCCTAGTTATGGGCCTCTACCTTTTACCTGGACAGTAGTAATAGATTTTTAAATGCTACCCTGGCTCCAATCCATTCTATACCTATTCCAGTGCACAAACATGTTTGTTGCACCAAGTTATCTCACTGATACAGCCATACCTTTTGCCTCTGCCCTCTTGAAATGGGACATTTGAGGAGATGGAACAATATATAAGATGAATCCTCAAAAAGCACATTACTCCTTTCAACATGGAGCCTTTACAGTGTGTGTAGACTTAGAGAAGGAGTAGCACACCCCCCCATTTTGCATGTAACAACCAGAGGCCCAGAGAAACTGCTTGTCCACAACGTCTGCCTCCAAAACCCAGTGCTTTAAAAAGCCTTTGATAACTCCCCGTTACCTGTCCAGTTAGAAGAACATTGGCTCTGCAGCTTGTCATTCTACACTATTTCCACAATGAGTTCCCAGCTCATGTTTTTAGTTCTTTATCCTGCAGCCACCCTATATATGCAGACTATCCTCTACCTAAAGACAGCATTCTGGAATACCACTTGTGCTTGTCCTCATTAATGTCTTTGCACATGCTTTCTCTTTGCTTGTATTGGCCTTCTCTCCCCTCAATTCTTCAAATTCTACCTGTTGAAAATCCACCGTTCAAAGTATATACCATGGCACTTTTCCTTTAAAATATCTTTTTTTCTTTTTTCTTTTTTTTTTGGGGGGGGGGATGGAGTCTCACTCTGTCACCAGGCTGGAGTGCAGTGGTGAGATCTCAGCACACTGCAACCTCTGCCTCCTGGGTTCAAGCAATTCTCCTGCTTCAGCCTCTGAAGTAGCTGGGACTACAGGCACACGCCACCACACCCAGCTAATTGTTGTAATTTCAGTAGAGATGGAGTTTCACCGTGTTGGCCGGGATGTCTTGATCTCTTGACCTCATGATCCGCCCGCCTCCGCCTCTCAAAGTGTTGGGATTGCAGGCACGAGCCACAGTGCCAGGCCCCTAAAATATCTTTCATAAAACCTTTCTGGATTTTCTTTGACCAAATATGATATTTTCCTCCTCTGAGTCTCTAAAAAACTTTCAGCACTGTTATTTTACCCTGATCTTTAGAGTATTCATATTTCTTGTCTTAGCCCTGTATAATATTATAATCTTCTTATAAGCATGGCTTATGTTACCTTCTTCAACTGCATATTTCCTGTAGTATTAGTGCAGTGTGTTTTACAGAAATATTTTTAATTCCTCAACCATTTAAAACCATGGACTTGGCCAGGCGCAGTGGCTCATGCCTGTAATCCCAGCACTTTGGGAGGCCGAGGCGGGCGGATCACGAGGTCAGGAGATCGAGACAATCCTGGCTAACATGGTGGAACCCCATCTCTAATAAAAATGCAAAAAATTAGCCAGGTGTGGTGGCGGGCGCCTGTAGTCCCAGCTACTCGGGAGGCTGAGGCAGGAGAATGGCGTGAACCAGAAAGGCGGAGCTTGCAGTGAGCTGAGATCACACCACTGCACTCCAGCCTGGGTGACAGAGTGAGACTCCGTCTCAAAAAAAAAAAAAAAACTGTAGACTTATGATACTTTTTCTCTTTAGAAAGAATTGACTATATCCATATACTTTCTCAACCGTATCTCATGTGTAATCCACTTGGCAGGAAGGGGTAAGGTTTTATTTTTAGTGTTGGTCTCTTGTTTACTAAAATGACGATATTTAGTAGAGCATGTCCCATTCCTCTGATTCCATACCATCTTCCTTATCCAGTTGGTAGGAGATAAAAAACAACTAGTCTAGTCTATTTTGTAAGTGAAGTCTCTTTTCTAGTTAAATATTGTGTGCAATATATTTTGAAGTAATGAATGAGTAATCAGAAGATTTCATACATATTGTCTTAGTCTCTTTGTGCTGCTATAACAAAATACATGAGACTGGGTGACTTACAAAGGACAGAAATCTATGGGTCACACTTCTAGAGGCTGGAGGTCCAAGATCAAACTCAGTTGGATGGTACCTTGTTGCTGCATCCTCCAAAGGGGAGGAACACTGTGTCCTCATGTGACAGAAGGAATGGAAGGGCAAGAGAGAGACCAAACTCCCTCTGGCAAGCCCTTTTATAACAGCATTAATCTATTCATGAGGACAGAGCCCTCATGGCCTAAACAACTCCCACACAAAACAATATTAAAGTATAACTTTAAGCAGCTCAAGGTCAACATGGCAGTTTTACAGTGTCTGGGACCCAGGCTCTTGCTGTCTTATTGCTCTGCCATCCCAGGATGTGGCATCCTTGTCACCTCCTAAAGTCCCCACCTACCAACACTATTGCACTGGGGATCAAATTCCCAACACATGAATTTAGGGGGGCAAATTCAGACCACAGAACATATAATGACTGGTATTAGGCATGCTTTCCGTCTCATTGGATATATTTCTGCTGTAATCCTACCTCTGCTACTACCTATCCAGAGGAACTTGGGAAAGTCATTTAATCTCTCTGAATTCTAGAGAGGATGGACTAGTCTATATTTTCAAGATTTTCTTTTGAGATGAAGAATTCTTTCATCCAAAAAACAAATTACTTACTCGGACATGCACTATGTGAAACCGATGAAATCAGAGTTGATGTAGTTTGGTTGGAAACTGAGGAGGGAGTTTGAAAAATGAGGTGTGAAAAACTGTAGACAAAGTGACCTCAAGAGTTCATTTATGTCTAACTGCTCCATTAACTGTTTTATCAAAGAATACTATCAGGGCTAGAAGAATCAAACTAGTACTGACTGGTAGGGGTTTCTAAAATGCTAACTGATCAAGGGCTTTAACATTGAGAGGCAGATAGCACTTCATACCCATTAGGATGGCTGTTATTAAAAACATAATAATAACAAATGTTGGTATGGATATGGACAAATTAGAATCCTTGTGTGTTGTTGGTGGGAACATAAAATGGTGCAGGCACTGTGGAAAACAATATGGTGGCCCTCAAAAATTAAATATAGAATTACCAAATGATCTAGCAATTTTACTTCTAGGTATACACCCAAAAGAATGGAAAGTAGGGACTTGAGCAGGTATTTGTATACATTATTACAGAATTATTAAAGCAGCATTATTTATAAAAGCCAAAAGTTAGAAGATACCCAAGTATCCTTTGACAGAAGTATGGATACATAATATGTGGTATTCATGCAATAATTTTTTTTTTCTTCAACTTAAATTTTAAGTTTAGGGGTACATGTGCAGGATGTGCAGGTTTGTTACATAGGTAAATGTGTGTCATGGTGGTTTCCTGCACCTATCAACCCATCACCTAGGTATTAAGCCCAGCATGCCTTAGCTATTTTTCCTGATGCTCTCCCTCCCCCAACCCCACCCCCAAAATGCCCCAGTGTGTGTTGTTTCCCCCTGCATGTGCCCATGTGTTCTCATCATTCAGCTCCCACTGATAAGTGAGAACATTCAGTGTTTGGTTTTCTGTTCCTGCATTACTTTGCTGAGGATAATGGCTTCCTACTCCATCCATGTCCCTGCAAAGGTTGAGCTAATTTACACTTCCACCAACAGTGTAAATTAGTTACTTTTTCTCCACAACTTTGCCAGCCTCTGTTATTTTTTGACTTTTTAATAATAGCCATGGCAGAAATATGTTTCAAGACCTTCAGTGGATGCTTGAAACTCAGATAGTACTGAACCTTATATATACCATGTCTTTTCCTCTACTACATACCTGTAATAAATTTTAATCTATAAATTAGGCACTGTAAGAGATTAACAACAAATAATAATAACAGAACAATCATAACAATATGCCAGCATCACCACTCTTGCACTTTAGGACCATTATTAAGTAAAATAAGAGTTACTTGAATGCAAGCACTGCTGTCCTACAACAGTTTATCTGATAACCAAGAAGGCTAAGTGACTGATGGGCAGGGAACATCTGTAGTGTGGATCTTCTGGACAAAGAGAGAATTTACATCTTGGGTGGGACAGAGCAGGGCAGTGCAAAATTTCACCATGCTACTCAGAATGGTGCACAATTCAAAAATTTATTGTTTATTTCTAGAATTTTCCATTAATATTTTTGAACTGTTGTAGACCCCAGGTAATTGAAACCTCAGAAAATGAAACTGCAAATAACAGGGGCTACTGTATTCCCAGTTTCACCTTGAGGTTTTATTAATGAACATCTTATCCTAACTAGGCTTTGTTCATGAGTTAGACAAGGAGGAATGGTCCAAACTAGGAAGGTTAGAAAAAAACACACGACTTTAGGCAAAGACAAATAGTTAAATATGAAAGTACACCAGGACATTCTTGTGGCAGGGATAGCTTGCAGTCAGATGAATTCAGAAAGTAGATCCACAATCAAGATGTAAATCCTAGATAGAAAGGTCCACTTAAAATATGAGTTCCTTTACCCAAAATAAACAGAAAGAGGTTAAGGATCCAGCAATAGGCATTGAGACCACAAAAAAATTTTTTTCTATCTAGAATGCATCCATTCCTTACACTTAGAAATTTGTGACACAAAATAATGACTGTTAGAAGATATTCCACGTTCTACTGTTATGATTAGAATTAGAGGTTAAAAGTTGCATAGTGAAGTTTGGGACTTCTGCATCCATGCTGGTGAGTCTGGCTGGAGCCAGTGGGAGGCTCCAATGTGGAGGCCGAGAATGGCATTAATAATAAGGGGATAAAGATAAGGTGTGGATCCTTGTGAATCTTGAGTTCTGGATCATACTGGAAGTAGACTAGCCTGAACTATTCATTCAAGTCAACAATTCCATTTTTTGCTTAACCCATTTTGAGCTGAAAGTTCTGTTTCTTACAACCAAAAGACTTCTATGTTGTATAATCACTGATATAGCAAGCAATTTCTATATAGTTAGAACACTGCCACAAATTTTAGGGTAGAAAAACCTATATTCATGACATAAATATATAATATGTGTTTCTATAAATGGAAGATATATTTCACTGATTTTGTATCTTCTGTCAAATAGTGATATAGAATTGATGTTGACTTAAATAGTAACCATGCTATATATAAATTTTTTTTATGTGATTGACATAATTACTTATAAATGTTAGATCTGAAAGGGACTTTAATCCGACTATCTTATTTTATACATGAGGAAACAAGATTCAGAGAAAATGAGTAAGTCTTCAAAGGTCATAAAGACAGTTCTAGAACCCAGGAGGTTTCTGGGTATGTAGATGAGACCTCTTTCCAGTACATTGAATTAGTAGGACATGATTTGACTTACTTATGTTTAAGTCAATGCCATAACATGCCACATATTATCTTAACATTACAATGCATTAAATCAAATACAAAGTTGCAATGGCCAGTTTTAGGTGTCATTTGTCCCAAGTTATTCAATCAAACATAAATCTAGGATTTGCTGTGAAGGTATTTTGTAGATGTGTAACATCTACAGTTGACTTTAAGCAAGGGAGAATATCTTAGATAGTCTGGTTGTGAGTCAATCAGTTGAAAAGTGTTAGCAGCAGAGCCAAGATTTCCCAGAAGAGGAAGAAATTCTGCTTATGGACTGCCTGCAACTTTCTGACAGCCTGCCCTATAAATTTCATACTTGTCTAGCCAGCCACTGTAATCATGTAAGCCAATTCATTGTAATAAATCTCAATATATATATCCTATTGGTTGGCTTCTCTGATTAAACCCTGACTGACACACACAAGTACTATAAAGTCATTTTAGTAAACTTTTTAAAGAAGAAATCATCAAGTAACATATTTTTAAGTATATTATGAATAATTATTAAAATTATAATTACAATAGCTTTAATGAACTTAAAGATATTATTCTACTATAGCACACCATGAATGATAATATTAAAAACTACTGAATTTACATTTATACCCTGACTTCCATGCTCCTTTTTAAAAATAATGAATTTTAAGCTCTAGCCATATAATTCAGTAATTTTGATGGGAAAGACATCATCTCTTTTTATTTTTAAAAATAAGTTTCTTGAAATCTTGTCACTGGCCTGCGTTAATGTTCTCATTTTCCTTGTGGTGAATTTATAATCTTTTCTAAACTCTCCATAAAAAGAAAAACTCATAGTCTTTCCTTAATGTTTCGATCTCATTTTCACTGCCTTAATTTTACTTTCACTGTAAAATGAAATAGAATTGCTATAGTAAGCAATAGTGAATCTTTGATGCATTGCTTTTTTTACCATTGGGACTTTTAATTCTGTCGTAATAGAATCTGATTTCATGCTCTGTTCTGTGGCCTACAGATATTCTAAGATGGTTTAAACAGTGTGGTTAAGCAATAAATTTCAATATATTGATTACCTGAGTGTATATATCTATTTGTTAATTATGAATGAATGACTTCCTTACAGATTATGTTATTTCGCATGCTCTTCACTTCTCTGAGTGAGCAGTTCTCAATTAGCCATACTCAGAGAAAAAACAGTGGAATGAAAAATCCAAAGTGGCAGATCTTCCAAAAATTATTTACATTTGACCTCATATTTAAACACATGTAATTAAACCAGACAGACATTGTAAAGGGCCTGGAATAACACTTAGCATTTTACATATCTGTGGTTCTCAATCCTGGCTATGCAGCAAAATCAAATGTGGAAGTTTTAACATGCATGCCAAAGTCTTGCTCCCAGCGTTATTTGATTCAGTAGGTTTGGAGGGGAGCCTTGGCTTGAGAACTTGCTTGCTTTCCTCTTCCACAGGCTCAGCCAATTCATTGAGGCGCTTCATGTTACTCTGGAATCACAAAATGTAAAAATAAAAGGGGTAGAAAGTCCTGTTGTCCAACTACTCATTCAGTACTCAAGAACCCTAAGCAACAGCCTGAAGTGGTCACCCAGCCTTGCTTAAATCCATCCAGTGACAGCAGATTAACTTCTTCCTAAGGCAATCTGCCCCATTTCTGAAGATTGCTAGAATCTCCCTGAATTTTACGTTCATACTTCCCTTTTCAGTCCCCAACTTAGGATGCCTTACTGTCATTCTTTTGTTTTGTTTTGTTTTTTGACTGTTACAAAAGTTTATTTACAAAAAGTTTAATATGAAAATACACATCACCCAATATTTACATGATAGCAAAACAGGCCCTTTAGAGAGGGGACATAAATGTCTCTTGTGAACACAGCCATTATATATCCTTGTTCCAAGATTTCTAACAAGATGACACCATTTCCTTGTATCACCACCTTTCCAGTATTGTTCTGTTGCCCACCAGCTGCCATCTCCACACATTCATCCATCACAAGATTCCTGAAGGGATCAAATCCCCTACAATGTTCCTTGGACATGTCTGCCACCATTTAATTTCAGTGATAACGTCTTGCCCATAAATAATTTCAATATGGAAAGGTAAGCTTTGCTCATGGTGTCTACTCCATGGACTCACAGAGGTCTTGAAACAGAATTCCCCTTACTGTCATTCTATCACATATACTCCTAGTCTATCAACTGTTGCTGCAGGAAGTCACAAAAAAAAGTATTGATTGGATCATTCCATATCTGAGTCACCCACTATTGCTTGCCAATTCTTGTAAATTCATATTTTTTTCTGCTTCTTGAATTCCCCATAACAGCTGAACCAAAACTTTATATATTCTTAAACCCCATCTCTATTCCCACATTCCCAAAAGATGATCCACTTCCCAGTTTTTTATGTTTGTTTAGAAGATTAACACTATCTTTTTGTATTTGTCTCTTCCATCTCTACAATTGCCTATTTTCACCATTTAAGATGATACTTATGATGACCCTCTATTGTCAAGAAATGTTCCATATTTTTCCAAATCTTAACAAATTCACTTGTGTCCATCACAGTCTTTCATACCTTGTATGGAACATTTTTCCATAATTTGCCTATT
Organism: Hylobates moloch; assembly: GCF_009828535.3. Lineage (NCBI taxonomy): Eukaryota > Metazoa > Chordata > Mammalia > Primates > Hylobatidae > Hylobates > Hylobates moloch. The sequence goes on from NW_026652279.1 coordinate 113,164,450, forward strand.
CTTTATTACATATTTACACTTTTTCATTGCCCAAAATCCTACTTGGTTCTCCTATATTTTAAAAACAAAATGAAAAAAAAAATTTTCAGCCCTGACAACCACTCAATCTACTATTCTCTCTCCCCATTTTTTACACAACATATTTCTAGGAGAAAAGATCCATTAATCTCTATTAGCTTCCTTGAGTTCCTCACTTCTTCATGGTACACTGTCCTCTCCACCTCTGGCATGGTATTGACTTTCTGCTCTACTACAATAGGCTTTTCTCAGCCTCACCTTCTGTGATCTCTTCCCAGAATGTCACGTGCCTCCCCTTGATGTGATTTCTGCTTTCTCTGTCCTTTCTAGCCCTCAATTGATATGCATTCCTGCTACAGCACCTAACCCCTTCTAAAGGGTGTTACAGTATCTGCTGCTTGTCTGATCTGTCCCACTAGACAGGAGGCCATGTATAGCAGTGACTTACACAGAGAAGGCAATCTGTACATATTTGATGAACAACATTCAACATTTTAGAAATTTATAAGATTTTAAGTAACAATGAAGCCACATAGTAAAAATATGTCTGGGTACCCAGCCTGCCTTTTTCCAATTTTCCCTCTCCTTGCTCCTCCTCACTTTCCTCTTCACATTAAAAATAGCTTTATAGCTGATAAAATTTATGTGAGAAACCAAGCTGAAGCCCAGCTTAACCTCTCTCAACTTTCTCTTTTTCTTTCTGAGGTAGGATACATTTATTATTCATTAAATCATATTTGTGTGCGTGTGTGTATGTGTGTGTATATATACACGTGATACATTCTTTTAAAGGATTCTCACCAAACAAACTAAAACATAAAGCCTCCTGCCACTGACAGTTTGACGGGTATGTTTTAAGTTATTTCTTCTACGCAATTAGTACCTTCAAAAAAAATGCAAGCCAAGATTTGCTATAAATAATCTTGATCAGGATAATCAAACACTGTAGTCACGTGACTTCCTATTTTTCTTTCACTTTGATTTATATCTGCCATGTTCTTTAGATACAGCTACTACTGTTTATTGATGTTAATTCCTTGACACGAAATCTTTCTGAAGGGTGTGTATCATTTTCCGTTTTTCCCAAATGTACATGTATGTTACAAATCTTTCCTCTAAGTGGGGAAATTCATAGCAAACAAAAAATGTTACATCTGTTCAAATTGTCAAAGAAATTCTGAAAGAATGGAAGTGAGTACATTTAGCTGAGCAACAACACCAAAATGATAAATTCTGGAGAAAAATAATGACTTGGGAAAATGTAGATTACAATATATGGACAAAGTCTCAAAATGAGCTCTGTGACATGAATGCAGTATATAATTCGTTTTCAATCATAAATGGTTCATTTGCATAAGCACTTATTAAGTATCCAGCACTGTTCTAAGCACATTGCATGGATGATGGGATTCAATCTTCACTCCATCACTAAGAGGGAGATACTGTCATTATTCACATTTTATCGATGAGAAAACTGTGCCCAAGTCACATTATTTGTAAGTAGTAGATCAAGTATTCAAATTCAGATCTGTCTAACTTGAAAGCTCACTATTTCATTTCTTCAACAAATATTAATTGAACACCTACTCTGAGCCAGACATTGAGAAACAAACAGACAGCGGTCGCTGTCCACATGGAGTTTACAATCTAACAATGGAGAGAGGCATTAATCAGTTGGTAAAACAAATCATCATTTGGATTAAAATTGTCATACACACCACAGGCAAAGGAATATTATGTGATCTATTCCAAACCTCTAGACAGTGACTGTTAGAGGTCCAGTAAATTTGGATGAATATTGAATAAGATTGCTTTGAAAATAAAATGTGGTGGACTTAACCCTGTCTTGGTGGAGGCCAGGGAAGGCTTCCTGAGAAGGTGACATTTAAGCTGAGACTTGAAAGATGATTTGAGCCGATAGGACGTAGGAAAAGCTTGCAGGGAAAGGGTGTTTTAAGCTCTGTGCCTACAGTGCTTGGCAAGGAAGAACCTTGGTAGATAGAAGGATAGAAAGTAGACCAGTAAAGTGGAAGCATAGATGGCAGGTGCGCATGAGTACATAGGGCGGCCCAAGACAAACTGAGGAGGCAAGAAAGCTATGGTCACCCATAGGCACATGAGCCATATAAAGATTTTCATCTTAATTTTAAAAGCAATATGTTGCCAGGAAAGGGTTTTAATAAGAAGAATGTCAGCAACAGATCTCCACTGATCACTGTAGCTAGAGTGCAGTCAGTGAGGAAGTCAGTTATCAGTTGCAGCAGTTCAGACTTGGACAAGGATGCCAGCGGCAGAGAAGAGGAGAAGTGAACAGATGAGTCTTTCTTAGGAGATGAGTATCTAGATATGAAGGGTAAGACAGAGTGATCGGTCAGGGTGCCTGTGTTAGTTTTCCATTGCTGTGTAACAAATTACTCCAAATGTAGCAACTTCAAACAACATTTATTATCTCACACAGTGTCTTCAAAGGTCAAGAATCTGGGAGCAGCTTACCTAGTTCTGGCTCAGTCTTTCAAAAGGTTGCAGTCAGGCTGTTGGCAGGTGTTGCGGTCATCTAAGTTCGGACTAGGGCTGGAGGAGCTGCTTTCAGTCTTGTTCATATGGTTGTTGCATTGTACCTTAGTTCCTTACCATGTGGGTCTCTCCATGGGACTGCTTGACACAGAAGCTGGCTTCCCCAAAGTGAGAATTCCAGAGAGACTCTGAGACAGGGAGGTGGTGGTGGGGAATGGGGAGAAAGAGGGGGTGAGAGAGAGAGAGAGAGAGAGGGAGGGAGAGAGGGGGGGGGAGAGAGAGAGAGAGAGAATGTGAACAAGAAAGAAGCTGCAGTGATTTTTAGGATCTAATCTCAGAAGTAACACATCATCACTTCTGCCATATTCTACTGGTCACATTGACCAAGTCTGATACATATGGGAGAGGACTACACAAGTTCGTGAGTACCAGGAAAGATATCACTAGGGGCCACCTTGGAGGCTGGTTACCACCACCATGTGATGGCACTTTCAAATTAGGGTGATTTGTGAAATTTCTCACGCACACATAAGTGTATGTGTATGAACAGTTTGTTTTCTTACAAAGGGACAATTTACAAAGATATGTGCAGGGATTAGGCAGACCACAAAGGGATCATGCAAGTTCCTAGAGCTCGAAGGAGAAAGAATTGTGGAGTGCAGGGCCACCTTGAGAGGAGTCGTGCTGGGAGACACACACACAGCGATATGCTGGAGCCACCTCATAGGACACACGAGAGCTGACTGCATCTTTTCCCAACTTGTATTCAATGATGTCACACTGGTAGCCTAAAATCGGTCATGGTGGGAACATGGTACCATGGTAATCAGCAAATACTATAAACCAGAACTTTTGTTTTGTTTGGGTTTTTTTTGCAGAAAGCCAGTTAAACATTTACCAGCACACCACTAGGCATAGACAGACTGAAGCAACCTCTTAAGGTGGTAGCTAAGAGAACTCACACCCAGACCCTACTCTCTCAAGGCAGAGGGAGGATGAAACTCAACCAGGAAGCCGGAGAACACAGGAGCCACTCTACATGCTCTACACAAACCATCCCCTGGAAAAGATAGCAGGGTACAGACTAGAACCACATAGTAAGGCTACGTATCATGAATGCATTCCTGCCTGGGTGACAGAATGGCTCTCCAGTGTCTTCTTCAAGCAAGTGTGTGGACAGTGATTCAAGTAACTGAAAGAGAAACCAACCAAGTATCATTTGTCACAATATCTCAATTATTTTCTCTCAACCATCCTTATCACTCTTGATTTCCCACATCAATGGGGGGAACTTTGGCAGACAATTGAAAATATTACGTTTTCCGGTCAGGTCAGTGAATGAGTTTTGCTTTGTTTTGGTTTTTGTAAACAATGGAAACTGACCCTGGCTAAGTTAAGAGAGAAGAGAAAGATGTGGGACAGCTCCCAGAATGAAAAAAGAACCTGAAGAGTGAGACTCAGAAAGAGCAGCCCTGGGTTATCCAAGGGGTAGAAAGTGGTTGATGATCTCTTCAGAGCATCATTATTGAAATCTTGGTCCATTTTTTTTTTTTTACACAGTCCTTGACTTACCCTGCTCAAGATACACTAGTCTAGAATAAAATTTGATTGGCCAACTCTCTTGGCAAGAAGCAAGTTTCCTTAACTAGCATTCCCACTGGGACTGCCACAATGAGGAGCCATTAGTTCCCAACAAGCAGCTCACAGTGCTTTTAGAAAGAGGAACGGGAGCTGGGAAGCCAAGGAGCAGCAAACGTCCTCAACAATCTGGGACATGACCTTGCTCCAAGGTCCCTCCTAAGTTGCAGGTGGAGGGGAGCAACATTCAGACCAGTAAAGTGGAAGTAATTGAGAATTAGTTGTTCTTTTAAAATGTTCAGGCATAATGTCAATAATTCAGAATGCCATAGAATTTGACATTAGAAGAGTTAACATTTAAAAATCAAAGGTATTAACTAAACATTGGAACTAAAATAAATAGGAAACTGGAAGAAAAGCTGAAATGTGCTCCTGTATAAAAGGAAAATCAAAGCCACTGTTGTGCCCTATCTGATGACCATGTAAGTATGTTCCAGTAGCATTGGGAATAAGTGGAAAATTTACAGTTGAAATAGAGACAGGATGTAAGCATTGTGAGTTTGTAGGAGACTTTCTGGTACACATTGGTTGTAAATACGAGGTCAGAGAAAAGTCTTGGCTTTGGCAGGACACAGTGGCTCAAGCCTAGGAGGCCAAGGTGGGCAGATTACATGAGGTCAGGAGTTCGAGACCAGCCCAGCCAACATGGTGAAACTCCGTCTCCACTAAAAAAACAAAAATTAGCCAGGCATGGTGGTGCATGCCTGTAATCCCAGCTACTCAGGAGGCTGAGGTATGAGAATCGCTTGAAGCCAGGAGGCAGAGGTTGCAGTGAGCCAAGAGTGCACCACTGCACTCCAGCCTAGGTGACAGTGAGTCTCCGAGAAAGAAGGAAAGGAAGGAAGGAAGGAAGGAAGGAAGGAAGGAAGGAAGGAAGGAAGGAAGGAAGGAAGGAAGGAAGGAAGGAAGGAAGGAAGGAAGGAAGGAAATTCTTGGCCTTTAGGGCTGTGGGTCCCCCTGGTCTGCATTGTTCTGCTCTCTCCACTCCTCCAAGCCCTGCTGTCCTTCAAGACTTAGCCCACATGTTTTTCCTCTGAGTCTTCCTGGACCAAATCCAGCCCAATCCATGATTCGTGTTTGTCATCTATGCCATGTACTTGGCCTTTTCAAATGTCCCCTTAGCTTGTTACACAACTCTTAGGTATGAGTCCTGATCTTCATTTAAGGTTCAAGAATATTGGAGGCAGGATCTCTGTCTGACAATGATTAGTTGGCTGTTGGAGGTTTACTACAACTTTATAAAAACTTGATCTTTCTTCCTTTTTCTAGTTCCTCTTCTTCCTAAACCTCAAAAATATGGACCTTCACAAAGGCTTGCCCCTCTTCTCTCTTCTTTCTACCTCACAATGTTATATGTTAAAGATTGATTAATGAGAGTATACGTATGAAAGCCCAGGAAGGACTTAGGTGCAGATGTTTTAATTTTGTATGATGCCCTTCCCACTACAAGGTCCCCAAGCACATGCACATCCCTGTAATGCTTACTAATATTGATAGTATTTGCCTCATGCTACATGTGCTTTCTCAATGATCTCATCTACTTGGGTAGTTTCACTGTGATCTTTTAGGGGACAACTCCCCTTCTGCCTCCAGCTGACTCATCTCCCAGCCCCAGGCCCGTATTTCCGATCAGTCGTTCTGTATCCATCTCAGATTCAGCACATCCTAAATTGAACTTATCCTTCCATACAAGCCTAGTCCTTTTCTTTATGGAAGCACTGGATCTCAAGTCATAACTGTGCTAGATGTGAGTCATACTTGAAGTCTCAGAAACATTTCAGCTCCAGAATCCCCCTCTCACCCTCCCCTACCCAATATTGGTTGCCAAATCCTGGTTGAGCCTCCCAGTCTTCCTAATGTTCTATTTTTTCTGTATCCCCATGTCCGACCTTCATTAAATTTCAACTCCACTCCCCCACAACCATAGATCCAATTTTAGGCCTCCTGCTGTTACATGTCAACAAGCTATCCACAATTTGTAGCACCAAACAAGCTTTCTGGCCTCGTCTCTTCTGTAATCCTCAAATCCAGTACCATCTCCTTATTTCACATTCCCAGAATACACCCTCCACCATCACACAATTAACTTGGCTGAAGCGATTTCCTTTGTCTTGAGTGGTCTTGCCACAAAGATCTTTATAATCCTGCATCCTCTAAGACACCTTACAAATTTTACCAACTAAAATTAATTATTCCTTCTAATAGTAATAACTGCCCATTATAGAGAACTGAATATGTGCTTGGGCCTTGACATACATCATCACATTTAATCCAGACCACAACCCAGCAAGTTAGTTATTATAGGTCCACAATCCCTTATCTAAAGCCATGAGGCCAGCTGTGCTTTCAAATTTAAAATGTCTTGTTTTTCAGAAGAGTAATACACTGGTATGTATCTCGGTTTCCCCACCTGTAAAATGGAGGATAAGTACAAGCACAGTACGTCCCTTATGGGATTGTCGTGAAACAGGCAAGGTATCCCTTCTGGAAGACCCAAGTTAAATGCCCATTCAAATGCATTTTTGGGGGTCTATTTGTTTGACCGTGATTTTGGCTTTTGAATAATGTGTTACTAGGGATATAAATGGCTCTAACTTTACAGTTTCCTAGTATGTAGCAGGGAGGTGACTTGAGCCTTCATTTTCGTTGCATGTTGTGTTTCTTTTTTTTTTTTTTTTTTTTGCGACTTCTGCTACTTAGCCTAACCCCCCCGTACTCAGCGTTTTCTATCAAAAGCCCAGGCCTCCTGCCACTGCAGTTAGAACCCTTTCTTCACTTTTCTGGCCTATTTTGTTATTAATTCCTAACTTTCTCTGGCAAAAGAAAAATCATCTAGACAATGATTCGCTTCTCTGACAAAACCACTTCATGACAATTATACTAAGTTTTAGGAATTCAATGTAAGCACCACAAATACATGTTTTCCTTTTATATCACCATGGGTCTGGATGCAGAAGAGACCAAGAATTTAGTAGTGGAAGAGACCTTGAATCTCAGCTAGCACATATGACCTGGGTTTGTCTAATTACCTATTATATTTGAGGAAATGAAGGAGCAGGAAGGTCTAGTGACCTGCTCAAGCTCACACGACTAGTTAGCAAGACAACACTGGCTAGAAACTAGCTGATTTCACCCTGCATCTGCTTTCTGTCACTATTGATTAGTTTGTTTTTCCTAAAATTTCAAATAGAATCATACAGTGTGTGTTTTTTATACCTGGCTTCTTTCACTCAGCATAATGTGTTCCAGATTCATCCACATGGTTGCATATATTAGGAGAATATGCTTTTTTATTGTTGAGTAATATTTTTTGTAAAGACCTACCACAATTTATTTAGCTGTTCTTCTACTGATGGACATTTGGGTTATTTCCAGATTTTGGCTATTATAAATAAAGTTGCTATGAACATTCTTGTATTAATATATGGTGTTTTGTGAGCATATATTTTTATTTCCCTTGGGTTAGAAATACTTATGAGTAAGTTTGATGGGCCATAGGGTGGGTGCACATTTTATTTTATAAGAAATTGGTGGTTGCTTTACATCCTCACCCACAGATGGGGTTGCCAGTTTTTTTAATTTTAGTCTTTCTAATGGACACAAAGTTATACCTTATTGTGATTTGGATTTACATTTTCTTGATGATTAAGTTGCATTTCCCTGATGGATTTTCATGCACTTACCAGCCATTCCCCGTACCTTCCTTTGTGAGGTGTTGGTTCAAATCTTTTGCCTATTTAATTGGGCTGTTTTTCTTCTTAATAGTGAGTGGTAAAAGTTTGTTTTATATTCTCAATAAAGTCCTTTGTCAAATGTATGCATTATAAATATATTTTTCCAGTCCGTGGCTTGCATTTTTGTATTTTAAAAGAAGTCATTAGAAGAGCTAATTAAAAACAAAATTTAGGCCGGGCATGGTGGCTCACGCCTGTAATCCCAGCACTTTGGGAGGCTGAAGCTGGCGGATCATGAGGTCAGGAGATCAAGACCATCCTGGCTAACACGGTGAAACCCTGTCTCTACTAAAAATACAAAAAATTAGCTGGGCGTGGTGGCAGGCGCCTGTAGTCCCAGCTACTTGGGAGGCTGAGGCAGAAGAATGATGTGAACCTTCATTTTTGTTGAAGGTTGTGTTTCGCTGAAGGGATTTTCTTTGACAGAGTTTTCAAAGGTTGACAGAGTTTTCAAAGGTTGAACTCCTAGAAAAAGGAACTCCCTTCGTTGAAGGGGGGCGGAGCTTGCAGTGAGATGAGATTGCACCACTGCACTCCAGCCTGGGTGACAGAGTGAGACTCTGTAAAAAAAAAAGAAAAAAAAAATTTTAATGAAATCAAATGTGTCATTTTCTTTTATGGATTGTGCTTTTAAAATTTCATTTTACTTTATTTTATTATATTTGTTCAGTATTTCTGTAATAGCATGAATCATGCTTTTCTTGTATCTTACCAAAAACATCTTTTTTTTGCATACTCCACTGCCACAAAGATTTTCTCCTATTTTTTCCATAAATTTTGTCATTTTAGCTTTCATATTTGTCTTTAATCCAGTAAATTTTTATGTATGGTGTTAGATAAGGGTTGAGGTTCATTTTTTTCATGTAGATTTCTAGTTGCTTTGGTACCATTTTTGAAAAGACTATACTTTCCCATTGAATTATCTTTGTGCCATTGTTGAATATCAGTTATCATAGGTGTATGTGCTTACTTATGTATTCTATTTTATTATGCTGCTCTACATGCCCATTGTTTGGACAAATCACACTGTCTTGATCACTATAGCTTCTTGAAATCAGGTAGAGTAATTTTTCCAACTGTTTCTTTTGCAAAATTATTTTGACTATTCTTGGTTCTTTTAAAATCCATTTGTCAGTTTTTACAAAAAGTATGATATACCATAAATATGATATATCACAGCATTTATTTAGACCTTTTTAAAATTCTTTCAGCAGTCTTATATATTTTTCAGTCTATAGGTTTCATGTATATTTAAATTTCCATAAGTATTTCATTTTTAATGTTATCATAAACAGAATTTTAATTTCATTTTCCAGTTGTTCATTGCTTGTTATATTGTTTATTTTCTTGTATAGAAATACAATGGACTTTTGTACATTAACTTTATATCTTTTCTCTTTTTAATTTGAGACAGGGACTTGCTATGTTGCCCAAGCTCACCTCGAACTTCTAGGTGCAAGTGATTCTCCTGTCTTGGCCTCTTAAGTAGCTGGGATTATTGGCACATGCCACCATGCTGAACTATAGCCTTATTTCTTGAGATTTCATAAGTTCTATTATATTTCTTCTTGGTTCTCAGGGATTTTCTATTAATATAATAATTTTACCTGTGAATAAAGCCAGTTTTACTTCTTCATTCAAATTTATGTTTCTTCTGTTTCTTCCCTTCTTTTTCCACCCTCACCCTCCTTATTGTCTTGACAGATCTCTAGCACAATGTTGAATAGAAATGGTGATAGTGGACAAGTTTTCTGTATTCCCAGGGTTAGGAAAAAAATTCAATCTTTCAACATTAAAGATAATCTTAACCTTAAGTTTTTTGTTTTTGTTTCTGTATTGTAGATGTCCTTTACTAGGTTGAGAAAGTTACCTTTTAATCCAAATCTACTGAGAGATTTTTATCTCTTAATAAATGATGAGTTACATTGATTAATGTTCAAATGTTAACCAACCTTGTGTTCCTGGAATAAGCCCTCACTTGTTCACTATGTATTATCTCCTTTTTATATCTTGCTGAATTTGCTTTGCCAAAATTTTATCTTGAACTTGTTAGGCCTGAGAATCAGGAGAGTCAATGGTATTAGTGCTGGTCCGGAAGCCATCATGCTTCAAAACCAAGAAGAGCTGATTTTCCAGTTGGAGTCTAAAGGCAAGAAAAGACTGATGTCTCAGCTTATGCAGTCAGGCAAAAGGAGTTCCCTCTTACTCAGGGTTTTTGTTCTATTCAGGTCTGGAATTTATTGGATGAAGTCCACCCATGTTAGGGAGGGCAATCTGCTTTATGCAGTCTTCCAGTTCAGATATTATTCTCACCAGAAACTTCCTCACAGGTACATCCAGAATAATGTTTGATAAAGTGTCAGGATATCCCATGGCCTGGCCAAGTTGATACATAAAAGTAACTATCACACCTCTGAAACAAACATTTGGAACCTTTAAATTTCAAAGTTGAAAGAGAATTAAAAATTCTCTAGTCAGCCACCTTGTTTTGCATGCAATTAAGTGATATCGAGAGATGTAAAGGGCTGACCTAAAAATCACATACTTTAATTCATTTATTTAAAAATTCAACATTTATTTTAAAAACATTTATTAAGTGTTAACCATATAATTGTCATTGAAGATATAAAATTAGTAAAAACAGAAAGTCATTGAATTGTGTATTTAAACAAGTCAGTGTTATGGAACATAAATTATACTTCACATAAAGCTGTTACAAGAAATAAGATCCAGTTCTTTCCATCAAGGAGATGACGGTTTAGTGGAAGTGTCAGACAAGCATAAATGATTACAATAACTTGTGAACACGCTATAACAGCTGTATGCTTAGCCACTTAGCACTTGAGTACCAGGGCTCAGGCCTTGGACCTTTTATATTTTCTTCCCATAACCACTCCCTTCATTATTTCATTCAGTGTCATGGCTTTAAAAATCAATTCCATTTTGATGACTCCCAAATTTTTATCTTCAGCAGTTATCACTCCAAAACTCTGAGCTCTTACATTCAATTGACAACCTGTTATCTCTCTTTTAAAGGCTAAAGAGCATCTCAAACTCAACATGTACAAAACCAAATTCTTAGCCTTCCCCTCCAAATCTGCTCCCTTCTACAACCTTCATCTCACTTCATTAGCAGCTTCATCTTTCCATTTGCTCAGGCCAAAAAACCTTTGACTTATCTTTAATTTCTTCCTTTCTCTCATACACTGCATTTAATCCATCATGAAATCCTATTGGGTCTACCATTAACATAAATCCAGAATTTGACCACATCCAACTACCTCCCCTGCTACAATCCTGGCCCAGGTCTTCATCTTCTCTTGCCTGATTTATTATCTTATCCCCTAACAATCCATATTCTATAACAACCAAAAATTCTGGGAAGCTTTGAAAATGTAACCCAGATCAAGTCAGTTCTCTGATCAAATTCTCCAACAGCTTCCTATCTCACTCCTAGTAAAAGCCAAAGTCCCTGGGCACGGTGGCTCATGCCTGTAATCCCAGCACTTTGGGAGGCCGAAGTGGTCAGGTCACCCGAGGTCAGGAGTTTGAGCCCAGCCTGGCCAACATGGTGAAACCCCATCTCTACTAAAAATACAAAAAAAATTAGCTGGGTGTGGTGGCGGGCGCCTGTAATCCCAGCTACTCAGGAGGCTGAGGCAGGAGAATCACCTGAACCCAAGAGGCTGAGGTTGCAGTGAGCTGAGATCACGCCATTGCACTCCAGCCTGGGTGACAAGAGCAAAACTCTGTCAAAGAAAAAAAAAAAAAGGCCAAAGTCCTCACAGTGGTCTGCAAGACCCATAAGATCTGGGCCTCCAACTCTTACCTTTTGCCAGTCTAGTCTTCATTACTCTTACTTCTGCTCGCTCTATTCCATCCACATGGGCTTTCTTGCTGTTCTTGAAATATTGGCAAGCTCCTACTGAAGGGCCTTTGCATTTTCTGTTCCCTTTGCCTGGAACTGTCTTCATCCCCACTGGCCACTCCCTCACCTCCTTCAAGCCTTAACTCCCATGTTTCCTTCTCACTGAGGTCTTCCCTGACTACCCTATTTCACTTGGTAAGTATCCCCTCTACTCCACACGCACCCCCTCCCCTAGCACTTCTTTCCCCCTTTCCTGCTCTATTTTCTCCACAAACACTTACCATCTTCTAACATCCTACATAAATAATTTACTTATTTAGTTCATTGTCTGTTTATCCCCATTAGGCCAAAAGCCCCATGGAGGCTTGTCAGTTTTGTTTACCACTGTTTTCCTAGCATCCAGAACAGTAGGCATTTACAAAATATTTGGGTAGTGGAATAATATGTACTTCTCCAGGACTCTTAAGAGAAGAAAATGAGCGGATTTCTTCTGTGACCAGGTCAGAGTGTTTTTTCGGGCTAGGAGTGCTAAGATGAGGGAAAGGTTGCTGATCGTTAAGGAAGAGTTAACTGTAGAAGTGACAGTTTAATTGAGTTGTGAAAGATAATCAAGAATTTTCCAGATGGAGAGGTAGATGGCATTACAGTTAGATGGAACAGTGTGTACAAGGCCAGAACATTTTGCAAAAGCATGGCATGGTCAGAAAATGCTGAAGAGCTGAGCATTGGGGAATTGTGGAGCAGGGAAAGAATATCGGTGGGACCAGAAAGGAGGGCTGGGAGGCCATTCAGAGCAAGCTATGGAAGACGAAGGCAGATTAGACCCCAGTCTCCCAACTTCCTCTCCAGCACCTTGTCTATTGCTTCATACAGCCTCCATTTTAAGTCTAAAACACATTTTTCTTTTGGCTATTATAGGTTAATACCTTCACTACCCATGTCTTCCTTTAGGAAAAAGAATGCTTCATGATCCCAGAGTGTGAAATTTAAGGCAGGTAGTTTAAAAAATACACACATTTTAAAAAGCAAAAAGCTGAAAGAATTTACATTTTAAATTAGATTATAAATTTTTTATTACTCAAATCCAAAAGACTAAAATAAGGGAAACTTCAAAAGAAATGACAGCTGATGCCTAGTGCCAGCCTATTTTCATAATCAATTTTACTCTACAGAAAACAAAGTGCCATAGAGGGCTGTGGAAATAAAAGTAAATTTGGGGGGATTAAAAAATATCCTTTAAATATTTTAGCAACAGGCAACTGGTTTTTCTGAAATATATTTTTTATTTTCTTTTTATTTATGTTTTATTTTTCCATAGGTTATTGGGGTACAGGTGGTGTTTGGTACATGAATAAGTTTTTATTTATTTATGTATTTATTTAAAGTTCTAGGGTACATGTGCACAACGTGCAAGTTTGTTACATATGTATACATGCACCATGTTGGTGTGCTGCACCCATTAACTCATCATTTACATTAGGTGTATCTCCTAATGCTATCCCTCCCCCTACCCCCAACCCCACGACAGGCCCCAGTGTGTGATGTTCCCCACCCTGTGTCCAAGTGTTCTCATTGTTCAATTCCCACCTATGAGTGAGAACATGCAGTGTTTGATTTTCTGTCCTTGTGATAGTTTGCTGAGAATGATGGTTTCCAGCTTCATCCATGTCCCTACAAAGGACATGAACTCATCCTTTTTATGGCTGCATAGTATTCCATGGTGTATTGTGCCACATTTTCATAATCCAGTCTATTATTGTTGGACATTTGGGTTGGTTCCAAGTCTTTGCTATTGTGAATAGTGCCACAATAAACATATGTGTGCATGTGTCTTTATAACAGCATGATTTATAGTCCTTTGGGTATATACTCAGCAATGGGATGGCTGGGTCAAATGGTATTTCTAGTTCTAGATCCCTGAGGAATCGCCACACTGTCTTCCACAATGGTTGAACTAGTTTACAGTCCCACCAACAGTGTAAAAGTGTTCCTATTTCTCCACATCCTCTCCAGCACCTGTTGTTTCCTGACTTTTTAATGATCACCATTCTAACTGGTGTGAGATGGTATCTCATTGTGGTTTTGATTTGCGTTCCTCTGATGGCCAGTGATGATGAGCATTTTTTCATGTGTCTTTTGGCTGCATAAATATCTTCTTTTGAGAAGTGTCTGTTCATATCCTTTGCCCACTTTTTGATGGGGTCGTTTGTTTTTTTCTTGTAAATTTGTTTGAGTCCATTGTAGATTCTGGATATTAGCCCTTTGTCAGATGAGTAGAACACAAAAATTTTCTCTCATTCTGTAGGTTGCCTGTTCACTCTGATGGTAGTTTCTTTTGCTGTGCAGAAGCTCTTTAGTTTAAGTAGATCCCATTTGTCAATTTTGACTTTTGTTGCCATTGCTTTGGGTGTTTTAAACATGAAGTCCTTGCCCATGCCTATGTCCTGAATGGTATTGCCTAGGTTTTCTTCTAGGGTTTTTATGGTTTTAGGTCTAATAATTTTAAGTCTTTAATCCATCTTGAATTAATTTTTGTATAAGGTGTAAGGAAGGGGTCCAGTTTCAGCTTTCTACATATGGCTAGCCAGTTTTCCCAGCACCATTTATTAAATAGGGAATCCTTTCCCCATTTCTTGTTGTTGTCAGGTTTGTCAAAGATCAGATAGTTGTAGATATGTGGCATTATTTCTGAGGCCTCTGTTCTGTTCCATTGGTCTATATATCTGTTCTGGTACCAGTACCATGCTGTTTTGGTTACTGTAGCCTTGTAGTATAGTTTGAAGTCAGGCAGTGTGATGCCTCCAGCTTTGTTCTTTTGGCTTAGGATTGACTTGGCAATACGGGCTCTTTTTTGGTTCCGTATGAACTTGAAAGTAGTTTTTTCCAATTCTGTGAAGAAAGTCATTGGTAGCTTGATGGGGATGGCATGAATGTATAAATTACCTTGGGCACTATGGCCATTTTCACGATATTGATTCTTCCTACCCATGAGCATGGAATGTTCTTCCATTTGTTTGTATCCTCTTTTATTTCGTTGTGCAGTGGTTTGTAGTTCTCCTTGAAGAGGTCCTTCACATCCCTTGTAAGTTGGATTCCTAGGTATTGTATTCTCTTTGAAGCAATTGTGAATGGGAGTTCACTCATGATTTGGCTCACTGTGTATAAGAATGCTTGTGATTTTTGCACTTTGATTTTGTATCCTGAGACTTTGCTGAAGTTGCTTATCAGCTTAAGGAGATTTGGGGCTGAGACAATGGGGTATTCTAGATGTACAATCATCTCATCTGCAAACAGGGACAATTTGACTTCCTCTTTTCCTAATTGAATACCCTTTATTTCCTTCTCCTGCCTGATTGCCCTGGCCAGAACTTCCAACACTATGTTGAATAGGAGTGGTGAGAGAGGGCATCCCTGTCTTGTGCCAGTTTTCAAAGGGAATGCTTCCAGTTTTTGCTCATTCAGTATGATATTGGCTGTGGGCTTGTCATAGATAGCTCTTATTATTTTGAGATACATCCCATCAATACCTAATTTATTGAGAATTTTTAGCATGAAGGTTTGTTGAATTTTTTCAAAGGACTTTTCTGCATCTATCGAGATAATCATGTGGTTTTTGTCTTTGGTTCTGTTTATATGCTGGATTACGTTTATTGATTTGCATATGTTAAACCAGCCTTGCATCCCAGGGATAAAGCCCACTTGATCATGGTGGATAAGCTTTCTGATGTGCTGCTGGATTCGGTTTGCCAGTATTTTATTGAAGATTTTTGCATCGATGTTCATCAGGGATCTTGGTCTAAAATTCTCTTTTTTTGTTGTGTCTCTGCCAGGCTTTGGTATCAGGATGATGCTGGCCTCATAAAATGAGTCAGGGAGGATTTCCTCTTTTTCTATTGATTGGAATCGTTTCAGAAGGAATGGTACCAGCTCCTCCTTGTACCTCTGGTAGAATTCGGCTGTGAATCCGTCTGGTCCTGGACTTTCTTTGGTTGGTAAGCTATTAATTATTGCCTCAATTTCAGAGCCTGTTATTGGTCTATTCAGAGATTCAACTTCTTCGTGGTTTAGTCTTAGGAAGGTGTATATGTCCAGAAATTTATCCATTTCTTCTAGATTTTCTAGTTTATTTGCATAGAGGTGTTTATAGTATTCTCTAATCGTAGTTTGTATTTCTGTGGGATCGATGGTGATATCCCCTTTATCTTATTTTATTGCATCTATTTGATTCTTCTTTCTTTTCTTCTTTATTAGTCTGGCTAGAAGTCTATCAATTTTGTTGATCTTTTCAAAAAACCAGCTCCTGGATTCATTAATTTTTTGAAGGGTTTTTTGTGTCTCTATCTCCTTCAGTTCTGCTCTGATCTTAGTTATTTCTTGCCTTCTGCTAGCTTTTGAACTGTTTGCTCTTGCTTCTCTAGTTCTTTTAATTGTGATGTTAGGGTGTCAATTTTAGATCTTTCCTGCTTTCTCTTGTGGGCATTTAGTGCTATAAATTTCCCTCTACACACTGCTTTGAACGTGTCCCAGAGATTCTGGTATGTTGTGTCTTTGTTCTTGTTGCTTTCAAAGAACATCTTTATTTCTGCCTTCATTTTGTTATGTACCCAGTAGTCATTCAGGAGCAGGTTGTTCAGTTTCCATGTAGTTGAGCAGCTTTGAGTGAGTTTCTTAATGCTGAGTTCTAGTTTGATTGCACTGTGGTCTGAGAGACAGTTTGTTATAATTTCTGTTGTTTTACATTTGCTGAGGAGTGCTTTACTTCCAACTAAGTGGTCAATTTTGGAATAGGTGTGGTGTGGTGCTGAAAAGAATATTTATTCTGTTGATTTGAGATGGAAAGTTCTGTAAATGTCTGTTAGATCTGCTTGGTGCACAGCTGAGTTCAATTCCTGGATATCCTTCTTAACTTTCTGTCTCGTTGATCTGTCTAATGTTGACAGTGGGGTGTTAAAGTCTCCCATTATTATTGTGTGGGAGTCTAAGTCTCTCTGTAGGTCTCTAAGGACTTGCTTTATGAATCTGTGTGCTCCTGTATTGGGTACATATATATGTAGGATAGTTAGCTCTTCTTGTTGAATTGATCTCTTTACCATTATGTAATGGCCTTCTTAGTCTCTTTTGATCTTTGTTGGTTTAAAGTCTGTTTTACCAGAGACTAGGATTGCAACCCCTGCCTTTTTTTGTTTTCCATTTGCTTGGTAGATCTTCCTCCATCCCTTTATTTTGAGCCTATGTGTGTCTCTGCATGTGAGATGGGTTTCCTGAATACAGCACACTGATGGGTCTTGACTCTTTATCCAATTTGCCAGTCTGTGTCTTTTAATTGGAGCATTTAGCCCATTTACATTTAAGGTTAATATCGTTATGTGTGAATTTGATCCTGTCATTATGATGTTAGCTGGTTATTTTGCTCGGTACTTGATGCAGTTTCTTCCTAGCCTCGATGGTCTTTACAATTTGGCATGTTTTTGCAGTGGCTGGTACCAGTTGTTCCTTTCCATGTTTAGTGCTTCCTTCAGGAGCTCTTTTAGGGCAGGCCTGGTGGTGACAAAATCTCTCAGCATTTGCTTGTCTGTAAAGGATTTTATTTCTCCTTCACTTATGAAGCTTAGTTTGGCTGGATATGAAATTCTGGGTTGAAAATTCTTTTCTTTAAGAATGTTGAATATTGGCCCCCACTCTCTTCTGGCTTGTAGAATTTCTGCTGAGACATCAGCTGGTAGTCTGATGGGCCTCCCTTTTTGGGTAACCCGACCTTTCTCTCTGGCTGCCCTTAACATTTTTTCCTTCATTTCAACTTTGATGAATCTGACAATTATGTGTCTTGGAGTTGCTCTTCCCGAGGAGTATCTTTGTGGCGTTCTCTGTATTTCCTGAATGTGAATGTTGGCCTGCCTTGCAAGATTGGGGAAGTTCTCCTGGACAATATCCTGCAGAGTGTTTTCAAACTTGGTTCCATTCTCCCTGTCACTTTCAGGTACACCAATCAGACGTAGATTTGGTCTTTTCACATAGTCCCATATTTCTTGGAGGCTTTGTTCGTTTCCTTTTATTCTTTTTTCTCTAAACTTCTCTTCTCGCTTCATTTCATTCATTTGATCTTCCATCACTGATACCCTTTCTTCCAGTTGATCGAATCAGCTACTGAGGCTTGTGCATTCATCACGTAGTTCTCATGCCATGGTTTTCAGTTCCATCAGGTCCTTTAAGGACTTCTCTGCATTGGTTATTCTAGTTAGCCATTCGTCTAATCTTTTTTCAAGGTTTTTAACTTCTTTGCCATGGGTTTGAACTTCCTCCTTTAGCTCAGAGAAGTTTGATCGTCTGAAGCCTTCTTCTCTCAACTCGTCAAAGTCACTGTCCATCCAGCTTTGTTCCGTTGCTGGTAAGGAGCTCTGTTCCTTTGGAGGAGAAGAGGCGCTCTGATTTTTAGAATTTTCAGTATTTCTGCTATGTTTTTTCCCCATCTTTGTGGTTTTATCTACCTTTGGTCTTTGATGAGGGTGACATACAGATGGGGTTTTGGTGTGGATGTCCTTTCTGTTTGCTAGTTTTCCTTCTAAGATTCAGGACCCTCAGCTGCAGGTCTGTTGGCCTTTGCTGGAGGTCCACTCTAGACCCTGTTTGCCTGGGTATCAGCAGCAGAGGCTGCAAACAGCGAATATTGGTGAGCAGCAAATGTTGCTGCCTGATCATTCCTCTGGAAGTTTTGTCTCAGAGGAGTACCTGGCTGTGTGAGGTGTCAGTCTGCCCCTACTGGGGGTGCCTCCCAGTTAGGCTACTCAGGGGTCAGGGACCCACTTGAGGAGGCAGTCTATCTGTTCTCAGATCTCAAGCTGTGTGCTGGGAGAACCACTACTCTCTTCAAAGCTGTCAGACAGGGACATTTAAGTCTGCAGAGGTTTCTGCTGCCTTTTGTTTGTCTATGCTCTGCCCCCAGAGGTGGAGTCTACAGAGGCAGGCAGGCCTCGTCGAGCTGTGTTGGGCTCCACCTGGTTCGAGCTTCCCAGCCGCTTTGTTTACCTACTCAAGCCTTGGCAATGGCGAGCGCCCTTCCCCCAGCCTCGCTGCCGCCTTGCATTTTGATCTCAGACTGCTGTGCTAGCAATGAGCGAGGCTCTGTGGGCGTGGGACCCTCCGAGCCAGGCGCGGGATATAATCTCCTGGTGTGCCATTTGCTAAGACCATTGGAAAAGCACAGTATTAGGGTGGGAGTGACCCGATTTTCCAGGTGCTGTCTGTCACCCCTTTCCTTGGCTAGGAAAGGGAATTCCCTGACCCCTTGCACTTCCTGGGTGAGGCGATGCCTCACCCTGCTTCGACTCACGCTCGGTGTGCTGCACCCACTGTCCTGCACCCACTGTCGGACAATTCCCAGTGAAATGACCCTGGTACCTCAGTTGGAAATGCAGAAATCATTCATCTTCTGCGTGCCTCATGCTGGGAGCTGTAGACTGGAGCTGTTCCTATTCAGCCATCTTGGCTAGTAAAAAACTGCCACAATTTCTTTATCCAATCTATCATTGATGGACATCTGGGTTGGTTCCAAGTCTTTGCTATTGTGAATAGTGCCGCAATGAAGATATGTGTGCATGTGTCTTAATAGCAGCATGATTTATAATCCTTTGGGTATATACCAGTAATGGGATGGCTGGGTCAAATCATATTTCTAGCTCTAGATCCTTGAGGAATTGCCACACTGTCTTCCACAATGGTTTGAACTGGTTTACAGTTCCACCAACAGTGTAAAAGTGTTCCTATTTCTCCACATCCTCTCCAGCACCAGCAACAGGCAACTGTTAAACTGACATTGATTTTATATTATTACCATTATTATTTGAATTTTTAAATTAAGCAATGAGGGGTGGGAAATTGTGTGTAGTGAACTGATCATGGACTATAATATTAGGTTTTTATTCTTAAAAGTACTTTAATTCTCTTTAATTTGATTAGTCAATCTGAAGATCAGGTAGCTTTTATTATATTAAAAATAGCCTGGGCAACATGGTGAAACCCCATCTGTACAAAAAAATACAGAAAATAGTTAGCTGGGCATGGTGGTATGAGCCTGTGGTCCCAGCTACTCAGGAGGCTGAGGTGGGAGGAACACTTGAGCCCAAGAGGCAGAGGTTGCAGTGAGCCGAGATTATACCACTGCACCCGATCTGTGCAACAGAATGAGACCCTGTCTCAAAAATAAATAAATAAATAAATAAAAACAATGAGCAGAACAATTATACATTCATTCATTTAATACTTTTTTCTACATCATTCTATGAGCAAGAAATGTAATTTAGTTTTGGATACCAAGTGACCACAAAAGCAAGCAGCTATTTCTCTTTTATTAAAATTCCCATGAGGAGTGCATTGATCTATAGTGTGGAGAACAACCATTCAAATGAATTTTTGAGTGTACAGTCTTATTTTATTAAGATAAAATAGTCATGAGAATCTTCCACAATTCCTATGGAAATCATATCATTTCCATTGACTTGTATGTATAAAAACTGACTAAAACGTTGTTAATTTCAGATTCTTGTAGAAACCTGTATTTGCCTTCAAATGTCTCTAAGACTTCCTACATTGGAGTACACTCAGCCCTCATCCAGCTTATGCAGGCCTGATACTACTATAATAAGACCTATTTTTCTATACCTAAGCAAATATATTCATAGTATTTTTAAATTGCCTTTTTTGCAACATTTAGCAAGATCCGCACAGTTGTTCTGTCGCTCTGACCTAGCAATCCTGCTCCTAAGAATTTACCCACAAGAACTAATTCCACAAAAGCAAAAATCCAGTTGCACAAAGATTTTAACACTATCTGTAACAGCCAAAATCTGAAAGCAAAATCATTTTTTACAACAGGAAAATGATTTAGAAAAGCATAGTGCATCAACAAGATGTCCTATATGTGATCATTAAAAAGGAGACTAGGAAGTGGCAGAAATGTCAAAAATATTTTTGATAAACCTTAAATTAAAAAGAAGTATTTTTTAAATGACATTTATGTTGTGATTATAAATATACAAAATAGATGAGCTAGTGGAGGACTAGAAGACAATTTGGAAACTAAAAACAATATCAGGGTAGGATAGAGGAAATTAGGAGTTTATTTTACTTCTTATAAAAAGTTGTATTTTATAAAAAGTTTTACTTTATTTTACTTCTTTTTTTTTTTTTTTTTTAGAACAAACTTCATACAAAAGTATAGGTTTAAAAAGGATAGTATTCGAGAAGCCATTAAGGCTGTCAAATTTGAGAACATAAGACAGCAAAGCCTAATAATTAACAACTTATTAAACACAGTTCATTTTTGAACAAAAACCACTTTATCTCAGTGTTTTTAATTTGAAAACCATGTTCCACAGGCTATTGCAAATAACGGCCAGAAATAATAATAGTGCATAACAGTAATAGCAATACATGAATGATATTTACTTGTGTATAATGAAAAGTATTTTCATTACTCTTCTAGGCTTTTCACCAGTCCTTTACAATGGATAATGCATATTTTTTTTTTTTAGTTAACACATATTTCCTGTTTTGCCTGAATTATATTTCTCATGTTTTTCTCCTCTCACTTTTGTAACCTTAGGTTTGAGGAAATAAAGAGTTAAATTTTTAAACAGCCATTGATATGCTCTCTAAAGCAATTATTCCTTCTGTCACCAAGAGATAAATGACAAGACATTACAAATGTGCTCCTCTAGACTCTAATACAAATTACTGTCAGACCACACCACTTAAAGCCTTCCTCCTCTTATTTAGTAAAGCCAATTTCTTGTGATTTTTTAACATATAAAGAAGAAAATATCTTGCTCTGAAGATTGTTAACACATTTTAACAATTTTTAAACTGTTTAAAATAACAAAACTGTTTATTAACTCTTAAAACCATTAATACTGAGACTGTTGAACCTTCTGGAACCAGTCAGTGGGGAAGAAAACCTCTAGAATCAAGTGAGTTTCCTACTATCTGGCGGGGTTGCAGAAGGACCTCAATCATTGAAAGCAATTCTAAAGTTAGTTCTAATCCCAAACAAGCTTCTGGAAGAAAAATTTAAACTGCTAAAATTGAAGTATAGATTTACCTCAATTATAGTCTTATCCCCAGAAGAAATTATCTTAGGGTTATTCAAAGCATATCAATAATGCTCAGAGACTGTGAACATATTGCTCTTAAAAAACAACGTGCATTTTAATGAAATATCTTCTTGACTACTTTCCAATGGGAGGAATGTATTATGGTTCTAATATTTACTTCCTTCTAGCTCTCTGTGTAGTTATTGACTAATAACTCGATCTCTCTGTTCACATTGGCATGATCATCCATAAACGTAAGAACATCTACTAAGACTCTGTGGAGAGTTTGTGTTGTACCAAAGCTAATGATGACCTTAAGGAGCAGCCACATGTACCTGTTTGGTAGGGAATTATTGCTCTCAACCTGCATCCCACCTCACAGCCCACTCCCAGTATCACACCTTGAAGTGTCATTTCCCAGACTTCACATCGCTTCCATGGCTAAACACTATTAGTGGCTTCCAGTTATACCAGGTGACAAGGCCAGCCTTTGTCATGACAACGAGGACCTGCCTGACCTGGCTCTGCCTAACTCTGCAATCATCCTGTACAATTCTGACCTTCAATATCTACTCTAGCTATATAGGCCTTAGGTCAGTTTTCTTTTTTTTTTTTTTTTTTTTATTATACTTTAGGTTTTAGGGTACATGTGCACAATGTGCAGGTTTGTTACATATGTATCCATGTGCCATGTTGATTTCCTGCACCCATTAACTCGTCATTTAGCATTAGGTATATCTCCTAATGCTGTCCCTCCCCCCTCCCCCAACCCCACAACAGTCCCCAGAGTGTGATGTTCCCCTTCCTGTGTCCGTGAGTTCTCATTGTTCAATTCCCACCTATGAGTGAGAACATGCGGTGTTTGGTTTTTCGTCCTTGTGATAGTTTACTGAGAATGATGTTTTCCAGTTTCATCCATGTCCCTACAAAGGACATGAACTCATCATTTTTTATGGCTGCATAGTATTCCATGGTGTATATGTGCCACATTTTCATAATCCAGTCTATCGTTGTTGGACATTTGGGTTGGTTCCAAGTCTTTGCTATTGTGAATAGTGCTGCAATAAACATACGTGTGCATGTGTCTTTATAGCAGCATGATTTATAGTCCTTTGGGTATATACCCAGTAATGAGATGGCTGGGTCAAATGGTATTTCTAGTTCTAGATCCCTGAGGAATCGCCACACTGACTTCCACAATGGTTGAACTAGTTTACAGACCCACCAACAGTGTAAAAGTGTTCCTATTTCTCCACATCCTCTCCAGCACCTGTTGTTTCCTGATTTTTTAATGATGGCCATTCTAACTGGTGTGAGATGGTATCTCACTGTGGTTTTGATTTGCATTTCTCTGATGGCCAGTGATGATGAGCATTTCTTCATGTGTTTTTTGGCTGCATAAATGTCTTCTTTTGAGAAGTGTCTGTTCATGTCCTTTGCCCACTTTTTGATGGGGTTGTTTGTTTTTTTCTTGTAAATTTGTTTGAGTTCATTGTAGATTCTGGATATTAGCCCTTTGTCAGATGAGTAGGTTGCAAAAATTTTCTCCCATTCTGCCTGTTCACTCTGATGGTAGTTTCTTTTGCTTTGCAGAAGCTCTTTAGTTTAATTATCTCAATAGATGCAGAAAAGGCCTTTGACAAAATTCAACAACCCTTCATGCTAAAAACTCTCAATAAATTAGGTATTGATGGGACGTATCTCAAAATAATAAGAGCTATCTATGACAAACCCACAGCCAATATCATACTGAATGGGCAAAAACTGGAAGCATTCCCTCTGAAAACTGGCACAAGACGGATGCCCTCTCTCACCGCTCCTATTCAGCATAGTGCTGGAAGTTCTGGCCAGAGCAATCAGGCAGGAGAAGGAAATAAAGGGTATTCAATTAGGAAAAGAGGAAGTCAAATTGTCCCTGTTTGCAGATGACATGATTGTATATCTAGAAAACCCCATTGTCTCAGCCCAAAATCCCCTTAAGCTGATTAGCAACTTCAGCAAAGTCTCAGGATACAAAATTAATGTACAAAAATCACAAGCATTCTTGTACACCAATCACAGACAAACAGAGAGCCAAATCATGAGTGAACTCCCATTCACAATTGCTTCAAAGAGAATAAAATACCTAGGAATCCAACTTACAAGGGATCTGAAGGACTTCTTCAAGGAGAACTACAAACCACTGCTCAATGAAATCAAAGAGGATACAAACAAATGGAAGAACATTCCATGCTCATGGGTTGGAAGAATCAATATCGTGAAAATGGCCATACTGCCCAAGGTAATTTATAGATTCAATGCCATCCCCATCAAGCTACTGATGACTTTCTTCACAGAATTGGAAAAAACTACTTTAAAGTTCATATGGAACCAAAAAAGAGCCCGCATCGCCAAGTCAATCCTAAGCCAAAAGAACAAAGCTGGAGGCATCACGCTACCTGACTTCAAACTATACTACAAGGCTACAGTAACCAAAACAGCATGGTACCGGTACCACAACAGAGACATAGATCAATGGAACAGAACAGAGCCCTCAGAAATGATGCCACATATCTACAACTATCTGATCTTTGACAAACCTGACAAAAACAAGAAATGGGGAAAGGATTCCCTATTTAATAAATGGTGCTGGGAAAACTGGCTAGCCATATGTAGAAAGCTGCAACTGGATCCCTTCCTTACACCTTATACAAAAATTAATTCAAGATGGATTAAAGACTTAAATGTTAGACCTAAAACCATTAAAATCCTACAAGAAAACCTAGGCAATACCATTCAGGACATAGGCGTGGGCAAGGACTTCATGTCTAAAACACCAAAAGCAATGGCAACAAAAGCCAAAATTGACAAATGGCATCTATTTTACTTCTTATAAAAATGTCTCGGAGGCTGAGGCAGGCGGATCACGAGGTCAGGAGATCAAGACCATCCTGGCTAACACAGTGAATCCCCGTCTCTACTAAAAATACAAAAAAATTAGCCAGGCGTGGTGACGGGCGCCTGTAGTCCCAGCTGCTCGGGAGGCTGAGGCAGGAGAATGGTGTGAACCTGGGAGGCGGAGCTTGCAGTGAGCCGAGATTGCGCCACTGCATTCCAGCCTGGGCGACAGAGTGAGACTCCATCTCAAAAAAAAAAAAAAAAGTCTCAAGTTTTGTTTTACCTCAGCTTTTCAATTGAAGTAATATAACTACTTGCTATGGAGAATCAATTTAAACCATAAAAACATGTACACATAGGTCAAAAATAAAGGCTGGACTTTTACAGAATTGATCCATATGTGTTCTCTGTGCGTTTCCTCCTATAGCTAACTTTCTAGTGCCAACATTTTTACCAATGTCTTTAAACCTTGTGGAGTTGCTTCCAAGATCATGCTGGGCTCCCATCAAACCTATGATACCAAAATCTCTGGGGATTGGGCCTAGGTATATGTATTTTAAATCCACCCTCCCATCCCCAGGTAATTCTAACATGCAGTTAGGTTCAGAATCAGTGGCTTTAAAGATGACCTTTCCAAATCGGAAATTTAAAAGCAAAACAAAATCTCATTTTAAAGAAATACAAAAGTTATAGTCAACATTCAGTTGACTACTTTCAATTTTGATTTCTTGGGATATAGAAGTGAGTGGCAGATGTGTTCACAGTACTACAATCCAGAGCATGATTTTGTGCTGTCCTTGGAAAGCACCAAACTGAAGAAGATCCTACAAAACATAGATGATCCCATCCCGGACCATATCCTCAAGTGACCAGTTCCTGTGTCCACGTGGCCTTGCCAAAAGGCAGCTAGAGGTTCTCCGGGATTTCCCAGAAGGCAAATATTCCTTTCCTCATTAAATCTGCACATGGTGCTCAAAATGCTCTAGTTATCCCAGAATTTCTATTATTTTGATTTCTAACCATTTTCAGATGCCCAGCTGATCCCCTCAGGCACATAAAACTCTGTAGCCACCAGGATCCACATAGCAGAGTGGAGGGATGCAGCAGAGCTTGGAGGAGGTGCAGGAGTAATGGAGCCCACCATAAATTGTTCTCTCAGTTCCAGCCTGATGCAACAGGGCCTGCCTCTCAATCTACCTTTTTCTCCAAAATGAGTACATTGTAATCCATCTTGGCCCTTCCCTTTTCTCTGCTTTGTGGGTTGTATGTTATTTTTCCTCACTTCACAAAAACAGGTCATTGTCACAATTTAATATTAATTTAGAAGGAAGCTGGCCCAACAAATTTGAGAAAACCAAGTCCCAGAGAGGATAAATGACTTGCCCACAGTCACGTAACTTGATGAGGCCAAGCTGATTTCCTGCCTCAAAAGCCACTTTTCATTATTATGAGGAAATGCATATGATTAACCCATAGTCTGGAGGGCATGTGTTTTAGTTTGTTCTCATAGCAGGGACGATTGGCAGTGACTTCATCCACACCCTCCTACCCAGCCGTCCTGAATGGGTGACACACAGCTGAGACATCTGCTGTGGAGTAGGAAGGCTTCACACTGGGGCATGCTGGAGGGACACTTGAGAGATACAGAACCTGTGGTGCTGCCCTTGTTAACAGCACACATTCTTAAGATTAGAGCATCTTAGAGTGGAAAGGAGAAGGGAGATTCATTTGTGTCTCCAACCTACCCTAGGTCGCATGTTAAACCACTCACCACAACATGCAGAGTGGGAGGTAAATAATTCAGTGTATACAGGTTCTGCATATATGTCATCAATGATTGGTATGTTTCCATATTCAGGTGGTTGTCAATATATGAATGAGATATAGCCTATATTACTCCAAAGAATTTAGTATTTAAAATTCTATGTTCATTTTTGTTAGAAAAGATATTACTGCACAAAGGCCTACTTAGCCCCATATTGCTGGATGTGACACTGATGGTTTCAGGAAACTTAACTGCTAAGGACTGAATTATGTCCCCCATCCCAAAATTCTACAGGTTGAAGCCCTAACCCCCTATGTGATGATATTTGGAGATGGAGCCTTTGGGAGGTAATTAGGGTTAGATGGTGTCATGAAGGTACGGTCCTCCTGATGGGCTTAATACCCTTCTAAGAAGAGACATCAGAGAATTTGCTCTCTCTCCCCCCCATGTGAGGACACAGGGGGAAAGTGGCCAACTGCAGCTTGGAAGAGGGCCCTCCCTAGTACCCGCCCAGGCTGACACTGTGATCTCAGACTTCCAGCCTCCGGAACTGTGGGATAATACAGTTCTGCTGTTTAAGCCACCCAGTTTGTGGTGTTTTTTTTGTTGTTGTTTTGTTTTTTGCCTAAGCAGACTAATACACCGACCTCTAAGAACCATACTGATTCTGTTGGCACACAGCATGGGTACTAGGAATACCAGATGCTCTTTGCTCTGGGCTGCCAAATGTCCAGCTTTGGAGCAAGGTCAAGGATCCGAAACAGTAGCGTAAGTTCTAATGCTAGCTCTGGAAGCTATTCCTGTGCAAGGTATCCAGAAATTAGGCATGTCATAGATAAACATAAAAGTACAATTGCACAACGATGTATGCATTCACTCATCCGACAAATATTTATTGAGCATCAGCTATGTGGCAGGGTGCTGGGGATATAGCAGTGAACAGAACAGACACAAAACCCTGTCTGCTGGGGAGGACAAACAATCCATGAAATAAAAAAGTAAAATATATAATCTACTAGACAGTGACAAGTGCTAAGGAGAAAAATTAAGCTGCAAGGGTCCTAAGGGATACTGGTGGTGATGTTAAATAGAGAGGTTAGGGAAATTCTTATTAAATAGGTGCTAGGGGAGGTGAGCTAGGGAGCTGTCTGTATATCACCAAAAGAACATTCCAGAATGGACACAAAAGCAAAGGGCATGAGGTGTGCTGGGAAAATATAAAAAAGGCATGTGTGGCAAAAAAGACACGAAAGGAAGTAAGAGAGGGCAGGGGGTGGCATAGATCATGCAGCATTCATACCATTCCATCGACTCCCCTTCTCCTCTGAGCAGAGCTGCAGCACGATGTGCTCCACATTTCAACACAGTCTCTCAGGCTGCTGGGTGTGCAGGGCTGCTCAAGTAAAGGCAGCTTTGAAATGCGTGCTGTGTGGGTGTCCTAGGGCTGCCAAAACAAACTGCCACAAGTTGGTGGCTTAAAACAACAGAAATGTATGAGCTCATATTTCTGGAGGCTGCAAGTCTGAAATCCAGGTGTCTGCAGGGCTGATTTCTTCTGGAGCCTCTGCCTGAGAATCTGCTCCGTGCCTCTCTCCCAGGTTCTGGTGGCGGCTGGCAATCCTTGGCTTGTGGCTACATCATTCCAAGCTTTGCCTCCATCTTCATACAGCCTTTTTTTTTTTTTTCCCTGTGTGTGTTTCTGTATCTCTGGGTCTCAATCTCCCACTCGTCTCTCTTATAAAGACATCGGTCATTGGATTTAAAGCCCATCCTAATCCAGTGTGACCTCATCTTAATTAATTATATCTGCAAAGATGCTATTTCCCAATAAGGTGACACTGAAAGTTCTGGATGAGCATGAATTTTGGGGGGAACACTACTCAATTCATTACTTACCACTAAAATATAGCCTTTAGGTTTATAAACTGAAAAAAAATAGCCTTTAAAAATAATCAGTACTAAATTTTAGTCTGTTCCTGCAGTTTATAGGAAGGTAAATACCATATGAAATCAGGGTTGGCCTCTCAGTAAGTTAGAATTGGCTGAAAACAAAGTATAATAAAGAAGGCCAGAGTCTAGGGACTCTAAGGGACTAATCTGGCTTTTTTTTTTTTTTCAAAGTAATAGTGAACATATATGAATATTTGAAAAGAAAACAAAAATATATTTTCACAAAACTTTCAGTAATGATGACTTTGGTCCTGGCCTTACTGAATGGCCTTAACTCTGGCCAGGTTGTTCAGTAGATCTGTGCCTGGGGTCTCCAGTATACAGTCAGGGTAAATTGCTCCGATCCTTTACCAGTGACTTTTTAAAAGGGAACATGTTTGTGCTCCACGAAACAAAAATGTGAAATAAATTCAACCTCTACAAATAATAATCATCAAACCTAAATTCTTACACTGGCACGTCTCTTCCCCAAACTCACCCCTTGGGCATTTCTCTCTACAATGCCTTCCAAGGCCAGGTCACCAAACTCCAGGCAGAAGTCTCTGGAGAGAAGATCAACAAGGACAGCATGGGGTACTGCTTCTTTTTCCTGTCCAGTTTGCTGTGGACAGCCATGCTCCCCTAATGGCATTGTCTGAACATGTTTTTATATGGCTGTACGCCCCTCAGAGTAATGTCCTTCTGGGGAGGTTATTTCACCCCCAACACCTGACCTTGTCAAAGGCCTGCGCCTCAGCCCTTGTACGCTAATGCTGCCCACCTGATGATACCCAAGCATGCTCTTGCCCCCTTTCCATTTGCTGATGTGGCATATAGAGCTTTAGCTGGATCACACATGAAATCAAATTGCCTGCAGGACAGCTCCATGTACAATCCACAGTATGTTGAGAGAGAGGCATCCCACCAAAGCCTCCAGCACAGCACCCATGGAGACCAGCAGTACAGACATCCTTCATTGCCCTTCATCCCCTAGGCTACCACCCCCAGGACCTGTGCTCATATTTTGGCACGTGAATACTAAACCCAGAGATACTGAAAGCATGTATTTTTTTGCATACCTTTTCATTAAAGTTCAGTCTTTTTTGCCTTTCTTTTTGGTTTCCCACTTTTTCATTTAAATGGTAGCATATTAAATACACTATTGTACACCCTGCTTTTTATATAACTGTATTGATGTATATTTTGCATATCATATAATTTACCCATCTCAAGTGTGTACAATTGAATGATTTTTATTTATTTATTTATTTATTTATTTAGAGATGGAGTCTTGCTCTGACGCCAGGCTGGAGTGCAGTGGCATAATCTCTGCTCACTGCAGCCTCCACCTCCCGGGTTCAAGTGATTCCCCTGCCTCAGCCTCCCAAGTAGCTGGGACTATAGGCACACACCACCACGCTCGGCTAATTTTTTGTATTTTAGTAGAGACGGGGTTTCACCATGTTGGCCAGGATGGTCTCAATCTCCTGACCTGGTAATCTGCCCACCTTGGCCTCCCAAAGTGCTGGGATTACAGACATGAGCCACCACGCCCGGCCTTCATTTATTATCATTATTATTATTTTGAAATAAGTCTTGCTCTGTCACCCAGGCTGGAGTGCAGCGACGTGATCTCGGCTCACTGCAACCTCTGCCTCCCAGGTTCAAGCAATTCTCATGCCTCAGCCTCCTGAGTAGCTGGGATTACAGGCACATGCCACCACACCTGGCTAATTTTTGTTTTGTGCTTTTTGTTTTTTGAGCTTTTTGTTTTTTTGGTAGAGATGGGATTTCACTATCTCTACCAAAAGATTATCTTGAACTCCTGACCTCAGGTGATCTGCCTGCCTTGACCTCCCAAAGTACTGGGATTACAGGTATGAGCCACCAAGCCCGGCCTGAATGATTTGTTTTTTGTTCTTAGTGAATTTACCAGGTTGTGCAACCACACACCATAAATCAGCTTTTGATCATTTTCATCCGTCAATAAGATTCCTCGTGCCCATTTACAGTTACCAGCCCCCTCCTCGCCCAGCCCCAGGCAACCTCCTTTGCTCCTGATGAGCAACTGTGATAAAGTAGTTCTAGGTGTTGTCATCACAGTCTAAATGGATTTGGCCAGTTTCCCACCCATCCTAGGAACCAGGCTTTTTCACCGTGGCTGTCTTTCTGGTCTGAGCCAGAGGGCGGTCTCAGTGGTGACGCCAAAGGCTGGGGGAGGAACGAAGGAAGCTGTGGCTGGCACACCTCCATGTGCTTGAATCCACAGGCCCCTCTGCCCCAAACCAAACCACACTGTCTGCCTCCTATGCCATCTCTGCTGAGAACAACTTTTTAAAAAACTTTAAAACAAAACTTTCAAGAAAAATGGCTAAATGCCTCAGTCTTAAATTTTCTCTAATTTAAAAAAATAATAATGTATTTTTTTTAAATCCTGGATTATAATGACCTAAAAGTTTTTCCTAAGTGAAAAACACCAAGTTGAGGTAAAATAACACATTACCATGCTCAGGTACACAAGATTATGCCTGTCACTGACCGTTTGGAGTTTTGGTTTTGTTTATTAAGGAAAAGTCAAAGCAAACACAGGAATCAAGAACCACTGAACACAATGATGCCTCCATCAAGGCCTTTTTGAAGAGCAATGGTCAATCACAGAATTAAAAGAAAGGCAATCAGGTCAAGTTGTAATGCAGTTTGACTTAAAATGCATGTGCACAAAACAGCTATTTCTGCCTCCACTTTCCCCTTTGCTCTGTGAGAACAGGAACATATAAGGTCGTCTATTAATTTTTTTTTAAAGAATGAATAAACAAATGAAGGCCTATTATGTCCTAAACATTATGTAGCCCTGATGTCAAGAAATCCAAGTATAATGGAGAAGTGGACTCATAAACAAGTAATTTCTATATGCAGTAGTCCTCCCTTATCCATGGGGAATACAATTCCAAAACCCCCAGTGGATGCCTGAAAACACAGATACTACCAAACTCTGTCTATACGATGCACAAATTTATTTTTCCTTCTTCACAATATCACAGATAGAAGTTTCATTCTTACTGTAGATTTTAGCAACCTTAGCATATGAGTTTTTTCCCTTAGTAATCTGAGAACTTTTACCTTTTTACTTAACATAAGCACTTGACAGCATATCCAAATTGCCAGCATCACCACTCTTTTACTGTGGGACCATCATTAAGTAAATTAAGGGTGACGTGGACACAAACACTGTGATACTGTGACAGTCGATCTGATAACAGAGAGGGCAAATAAAGTGACTCAGGGGCAGGGAGTGTCAACAGTGTGGATCTGCTGGACAAAGTGAGGATTTCCATCCTGGGCAGGACGGAGAAGGATGGTGCAAGATTTCATCATGCAGCTCAGAGTGATGGAAAATGTAAGACTTACATTAATAAATTGTTTATTTCTAGAATTTCCCATATATTTTCCAACCACAGTTGACCACTTGTAACAAAATCACTGAAAGCAAAACTGTGGATAAGGGGAACTACTGTAGTATGACAATCAAAGAAGTAATGTCAAGGTATCATAATAGCTCACCATGAGCAGTGGTTAATTTGGGTTGAGGAAGGGGGCAATGATGAGGGAAACTTTGCATATGCAAAATTTCCCTTTTTTTTTTTTTTTGGGAGAAATAAGCATTCTCCAGGAAAGCAAAGACAAAGAAGGTCATTCCAGGCAGAGGAAATAGCCTATGCAGAGGGAAGAAATAGTTTAGTCTAGCCAGAGCATAAAATGTAGATAAGTTTCCCCCTGTAGCCATGAGGCACAGGGTAAGCCTGAAAGAATGAAGTCCTGGGTGAGGTTGGATGTGGGAAGCAAGAAACAGTTTGATGGCTGTAATAGTCAGGGCTCTTTAGAAAAGTAGAGCCAATAGTATATACCTATAGAATACTACATTGCTTAATGATGGGGATACATTCTAAGATGCTTCGTTAGGCACTTTTGTCATTGTGTGAACATCACAGAGTGTACCTATGGAAACCTGGATGGTATAGCCTACTACACACCCAAGCTGTCTGGTATAACCTATTGCTCCTAGGCTACAAACCTAACATGTTACTGTACTGAATACCATACACATTTGTAGCACAATAGTAAGTAATTGTGTATCTAAACATAGAAAAGTTACAGTGAAAATGCAGTATTATAATCTTATGGGACCATTGTTGAATATGCTGTTTGTTAACTGAAATGTATTATGTGGCACAGCGACTGCATATATATTCATATAGAGAGAGACAAAGAGATTGTATCAGGCTGTTCTTGAATTGCTACAAAGAAATACCTGAGGCTGGATAATTTGCAAAGAAAATAGATTTAATTTGTTCAGGGCTCTGCAGGCTCCAACATCTGCTTCTGGTGAAGCCCCAGGAAGTTTCCAATCATGGCAGAAGGTAAAGAGGGAGCCGGCATGTCACATGGTGTGAGCCGAAGCAAGATACAGAGGAAAGAGGTGTCACACATTTTTAAACAACCAGATCTTACATGAATCAGAGCAAGTACTTACTCATCACCAAGGGGCTGGTGCTAAATCTTTCATGAGGGATCCACCCTTATAATCTAATCGCCTCCCACCAAGCCCCACTCCAACACTGGGTATCACATTTCAGCATGAGATTTGGAGGGGACAAATATTCAAACAATAGCAGAGATTGATTATAGGAATTGGCTCATGTGATTATGAAGGCCAAGTCCCACAGTCTTCCATCTGCAAGCTGGAGAACCAAGAAAGCTGGTATAGTGATTCAACGTCAGTTCAAAGGCCTGAGAACCAGGGAAAGCTGATGATGTAAGCCTCAGTCTGAGGCTGAAGTCCCAAGAACCAGTAGCACCAATGTCTAAGGCCGGAAAAGATGGATGTCTCAGCTAAAAAAGGAAGAAAATTTGCCCTGCCTCTACTTTTTTGTTTTATTCAGACCCTCAACCAGTTGGATGATGCCTGCCCTTATTGGGGAGGATGGATCTTCTTTGTTCAGCTGCTGATTCAAATGCTAATCTCTTCCAGAAATGCCCTCGCAGACACATCCAGAAATAAGGTTTTACCAGCTACCTGGGCATCCCTTAGCCCAGTCAAGTTGACACATAACACTGACTATCACAATGTTCAAGTTCAAGGGAGTTGGGAGAAGCAAGAACTGGGCATAAAGCAAAGGGTCTTCAACAGAGGACAGAATAGACAGTGTGAGCAATGGTGTAGAATAATGAAGCATTTTTTTTGTACTAATTCATCCACAGCTGAGAGCTGAGAATGTAGGGAAGTGGCAGTTGTAGAAGCCATTGTTTTGATGGACTAGGTGGCATATGGAATTGTTGTATGTGAATTTGGGGATAGGGAGGCAGGTGTACCAGATAAAAGTAAAGCAAGGCAAATACTCTTCAAATACTCAGTTTGTCAATATTTTGTGGATAGGGTTAGTGAATGGGTAAATGTGGACTTGAAGAAATTTTAACAATATCCCTAAAACCAGTAGAAAAACAAAATACTTGAATTATAAGTCAGGTATAAGGACAATTAGGGTGGGCTGAGTCAGGATAAATTAGCATCATGTGAGATCTGCAAACAGTTGCCTTTGTGGTTAAGACATACTCCCCTCCCTCGGCATCCACCATTGCTGAGGCTTGAGTAGCTCACAGTGTAAACAAAGAGGCAGGAAAGCACGAACTGGGCAGAGCCCACTGCAGCTCAGCAGGGCCTACCGCCTCTATATATTCCACCTCTGGGGGCAGGGCATAGTAGAATAAAAGGCAGCAGACAGCTTCTGCAGACTTAAATGTCCCTGTCTGACAGCTCTGAAGAGTGCAGTGGTTCTCTCAGCATGGTGTTCGAGCTCCAAGAACAGAGAGACTGCCTCCTCAAGCAGGTCTCTGACCCCCAAGTACCCTGACTGGGAAACACCGCCCAGTAGGGGCCTACAGACACCTCAAACAGGTGGGTGCCCCTTTGGGATGAAGCTTCCAGAGGAAGGATCAGGCAGCAATATTTGCTATTCTGCAGCCTCCACTGGTGATACCCAGGCAAACAGGGTCTGGAGTGGACCTCCAGCAAACTCAAACAGACCTGCAGCTGAGGAGTTCGGACTGTTAGAAGGAAAACTAACAAACAGAAAGGAGTGGCATCAACATCAACAAAAAGGTCATCTGCACCAAAAGCCCATCTGTAGGTCACCAACATCAAAGACCAAAGGTAGATAAAAACCACAAAGATGGGAAGAAACCAGAGCAGAAAAGCTGAAAATTCCAGAAAACAGAGTGCCTCTTCTCCTCCAGAGGATTGCAGCTCCTCGCCAGCAAGGGAATAAAACTGGATGGAGAATGAGTTTGATGAGTTGACAGAAGTAGGCTTCAGAAGGTCGGTAATAACAAACTTCTCTGAGCTAAAGGAGCATGTTTTAACCCATTGCAAGGAAGCTAAAAACCTTGGAAAAGGGTTAGACGAATGGTTAACTAGAATAAAGGGTGTAGAGAAGACCTTAAATGACCTGATGGAGCTGAAAACCATGGCACGAGAACTTCATGACACATGCACGAGCTTCAAAAGCTGATTCGATCAAGTGGAAGAAAGAGTATCAGTGATTGAAGATCAAATTAATGAAATGAAGCGAGAAGTTTAGAGAAAAAAGAGTGAAAAGAAATGAACAAAGCATCCAAGAAATATGGGCCTACTGAAAAGACCAAATATACATTTGATTGGTGTACCCGAAAGTGACGAGGAGAATGGAACCAAGGTAGAAAACACTCTTCATGATATTATCCAGGAGAACTTCCCCAACCTAGCAAGGCAGGCAAGCATTCAAATTCAAGAAATACAGAGAACACTACAAAGATACTCCTCGAGAAGAGCAACCCAAAGACATATAATTGTCAGATTCACCAAGGTTGAAATGAAGGAAAAAATGTTAAGGGCAGCCAGACAGAAACGTCGAGTTACCCACAAAGGGAAGCCCATCAGACTAACAGCAGATCTCTCGGCAGACCCTACAGCCAGACCCTACAGCCAGAAGAGAGTGGGGGCCAATATTTAACATTCTTAAAGAAAAGAATTTTCAACCCAGAATCTCATATCCAGCCAAACTAAGCTTTATAAGTGAAGGAGAAATAAAATCCTTTACAGACAAGCAAATGCTGAGAGAGGCCTGCCTTACAAGAGCTCCTGGAGGAAGCACTAAACATGGAAAGGAACAACTGGTACCAGCCACTGCAAAAACATGCCAAATTGTAAAGACCATCGATGCTATGAAGAAACTGCATCAATTAATGGGCCAAATAACCAGCTAACACCATAATGACAGGATCAAATTCAAACATAACAATATTAACCTTAAATGTAAATGAGCTAAAATGCCCCATTTAAAAGACACAGACTGGCAAATTGGATAGAGTCAAGACCCATCAGTGTGCTGTGTTCAGGAGACCCATCTCATGTGCAAAGATGCACATAGGCTCAAAATAAAGGGATGAAAGAAGATCTACCAAGCAAATGGAAAGCAAAAAAAAGCAGGGGTTGCAATCCTAGTCTATGATAAAATAGACTTTAAACCAATAAAGATCAAAAGAGACAAAGAAGGCCATTACATAATGGTAAAGGGATCAATTCAACAAGAAGAGCTAACTATCCTACATATATATGCACCCAATACAGGAGCACCCAGATTCATAAAGCAAGTCCTTAGAGACCTACAAAGAGACTTAGACTCCCACACAATAATAATGGAAGACTTTAACACCCCACTGTCAACTTTAGACAAATCAACGTGACAGAAGGTTAACAAGGATATGCAGGAATTGAACTCAGCTCTGCACCAAGCAGACCTAATAGACATCTACAAAACTCTCCACCCCAAATCAACAGAATATACATTCTTCTCAGCAGCACATCACACTTATTCTAAAATTGACCACATAATTGGAAGTAAAGCACTCCTCAGCAAATGTAAAAGAACAGAAATCACAACAAACGGTCTTTCAGACCACTGTGCAAGCAAATTAGAACTCAGGATTAAGAAACTCACTCAGAACTGCTCAACTACATGGAAACTGAACAACCTGCTCCTGAATGACTACTGAGTAAATAATGAAATGAAGGCAGAAATAAAGATGTTCTTTGAAACCAATGAGAACAAAGACACAACGTACCAGAATCTCTGGGACACATTTAAAGCAGTGTGTAGTGGGAAATTTGTAGCACTAAATGCCACAAGAGAAAGCAAGAAAGATCTAAAATCAACACCCTAATCTCACAATTAAAAGAACTAGAGAAGCAAGAACAAACAAATTCAAAAGCTAGCAGAAGGCAAAAAATAACTAAGATCAGAGCAAAACTGAAGGAGATAGAGGCACAAAAAACCCTTCAAAAAATCAGTGAATCCAGGAGCTGGTTTTTTTGAAAGGATCAACAAAATTGATAAACCGCTAGCAAGACTAATACAGAAGAAAAGAGAGAAGAATCAAATAGATGCAACAAAAAATGATAAAGGGGATATCACCACCGATCCCACAGAAATACAAACTACCATCAGAGAATACCATCAACACTTCTATGCAAATATACTAGAAAATCTAGAAGAAATGGATAAATTCCTGGACACATACACTCTCCCAAGACTAAACCAGGAAGAAGTTGAATCTCTGTATAGACCAATAACAGGTTCTGAAATTGAGGCAATAATTAATGGGCTACTAACCAAAAAAACTCCAGGACCAGGTGGATTCACAGCCAAATTCTACCAGAGGTACAAAGAGGAGCTGGTACCATTCCTTCTGAAACTATTTCAAACAACAGAAAAAGAGGGAATCCTCCCTAACCCATTTTATGAGGCCAGCATCATCCTGATACCAAAGCCTGGTAGAGACACAACAAAAAAAAGAGAATTTTAGGCCAATATCCCTGATGAACATGGATGCGAAAATCCTCAATAAAATACTGGCAAACCACATCTAGCAGCATATCAAAAGCTTATACACCACAGTCAAGTCAGCTTCATCCCTGGGAAGCAAGGTTGGTTCAACATATGCAAATCAATAAATGTAGTCCATCACATAAACAGAACCAATGACAAAAACCACATGATTATCTAAATAAATGCAGAAAAGTCCTTCAACAATATTCAACACCCCTTCATGCTAAAAACTCTGAGTAAACTAGGTATCGATGGAACATATCTGAAAATAATAAGAGCTATTTATGACAAACCCACAGTCATTATCATAGTGAATGGGCAAAAACTGGAAGCATTCCTTTTGAAAACTGGCACAAGACAAGGATGCCCTCTCTCACCACTCCTATTCAACATAGTGTTGGAAGTTCTGGCTAGGGCAATCAGGCAAGAGAAAGAAATAAAGGGTATTCAGTTAGGAAAAGAGGAAGTCAAGTTGTCTCTGTGTGCAGATGACATGATTGTATATCTAGAAAACCCCATCGTCTTAGCCCAAAATCTCCTTAAGCTGATAAGCAACTTCAGCAAAGTCTCAGGATACAAAATCAAAGTGCAAAAATCACAAGCATTCCTATACACCAATAATAGACAAACAGAGAGGCAAATCATGAGTGAACTCCCATTCCCAATTACTATAAAGAGAATAAAATACCTAGGAATACAACTTACAACTATAAAGAGAACAAAATACCTAGGAATACAACTTACAAGGGATGTGAAAGACCTCTTCAAGGAGAACTACAAACCACTGCACAACGAAATAAAAGAGGACACAAACAAATGGAAAAACATTCCATGCTCATGGATAGGAAGAATCAGTATCGTGAAAATGATCATATTGCCCAAGGTAATTTATAGATTTATAGATTTAATGCTATCCCCAACAAGCTACCACTGACTTTCTTCACAGAATTGGAAAAAACTACTTTAAAGTTCATATGGAACCAAAAAAGAGCCCAGATACTCAAGACAATCCTAAGCAAAAAGAACAAAGCTGGAGGCATCACACTACCTGACTTCAAACTATACTACAAGGCTACAGTAACCAAAACAGCATGGTACTGGTACCAAAACAGAGATATAGACCAATGGAACAGAACAGAGGCCTCAGAAATAACACTACACATCTGCAACCATCTGATCTTTGACAAACCTGACAAAAACAGGCAATGGGGAAAGGATTCTCTATTTAATAAATGGTGCTGGGAAAACTGGCTAGCCATATGTAGAAAGCTGAAACTGGACCCCTTCCTTACACCTTATACAAAAATTAATGCAAGAAGGATTAAAGACTTAAACATAAGACCTAATACCATAAAAACCCTAGAAGAAAACCTAGGCAATACCATTCAGGACATAGGCACGGGCAAAGACTTCATGACTAAAACACCAAAAGCAATGGCAACAAAAGTCAAAATTGACAAATGGGATCTAATTAAACTAAAGAGCTTCTGCACAGCAAAAGAAACTATCATCAGAGTGAACAGGCAACCTACAGAATGGGAGAAAATCTTTGCAATCTACCCATCTGACAAAGGGCTAATATCCAGAATCTACAAAGAACTCAAACAAATTTACAAGAAAAAAACCAAACAAGCCCATCAAAAAGTAGGCAAAGGATATGAACAGACACTTCTCAAAAGAAGACATTTATGCAGCCAACAGACATATGAAAAAAATGGTCATTATCACTGGTCTTCAGAGAAATGCAAATCAAAACCACAATGAGATACCATTTCATGCCAGTTAGAATGGTGATCATTAAAAAGTCAAGAAACAACACATGCTGAGAGGATGTGGAGAAATAGGAATGCTTTTACACTGCTGGTAGGAGTGTAAATTTGTTCAACCATTGTGGAAGACGGTGTGGCGATTCCTCAAGGATCTAGAACCAGAAATACCATTTGACCCAGCAATCCCATTACTGGGCATATACCCAAACGATTATAAATCATGCTACTATAAAGACACATGCACATGTATATTTATTGCAGCACTATTCACGATAGCAAAGACTTGGAACCAACCCAAATGCCCATCAGTGATAGAGTCGATAAAGAAAATGTGGCACATATACATCATGGAATACTATGCAGCCATAAAAAGGATGAGTTCGTGTCCTTTGCAGGGACATGGATGAAGCTGGAAACCATCATTCTAAGCAAACTATCACAAGGACAGAAAACCAAACACCACATGTTCTCACTCATAGGTGGGAGTTGAACAATGAGAACACATTGACACAGGGTGGGTAACATCACACAGCAGGGCCTGTCGGTCGGGGGGGCACTGGGGGAGGGACAGCATTAAGAGAAATACCTAATGTAAATGATGAGTTGATGGGTGCAGCAAACCACCATGGCATATGTATACCTATGTAACAAACATGCACATTGTGCACATGTACCCTAGAACTTAAAGTATAATTTAAAAAATAAATTTAAATAAAAGACATACTCCCCTCCCTCTAGAAGAAGTCAACTGTAATAATTATAAGGGCAAAAAGAGTAGAAAGTCCTGCCTTCAATATCTGGTGCCTCTTGGGATGCACTGGAAAAATTCTAATTGACATTGAATAGGGAGAGAGCAGCTTCTACTCCCAAACTTGTGATGCTTTGTCCAGCACACACAGAATTCTTTTGGATAGAGAGGATGTGGTAGATACACTCTTAAAGTGGGTTCTTGAAAACCCATTTCTCAGAATTTGCCAGGGTTCAATGCTATAGACAGTGGTTAAGAACTTTCCAGACCAGGTGGAGCCAAGATGGCCGAATAGGAACAGCTCCGGTCTCCAGCTCCCAGCCCCAGTGACACAGAAGACGGGTGATTTCTGCATTTCTGCTTGAGGTACCGGTTTCATCTCACTAGGGAGTGCCTAACAGTGGGTGCAGGACAGTCAGTGAAGCGCACTGTGCGCGAGCCGAAGCAGGGCGAGGCATTGCCTCACTCGGGAAGCGCAAGGGGTCAGGGAGTTCCCTTTCCTAGTCAAAGAAAGGGGAAACAGACGGCACCTGGAATATCAGGTCAGTTCCATCCTAATACTGCGCTTTTCCAACGGGCCTGGAAAATGGCACACTAGGAGATTGTGTCCCGCACCTGGCTCGGAGGGTCCTATGCCCACGGAGTCTCGCTGATTGCTAGCACAGCAGTATGAGATCAAGCTGCAAGGCGGCAGCGAGGCTGGGGGAGGGGCGCCCGCCATTGCCCAGGCTTGCTTAGGTAAACAAAGCAGCCAGGAAGCTGGAAGTGGGTGGAGCCCACCACAGCTCAAGGAGGCCTGCCTGCCTCTGCAGGCTCCACCTCTGGGGGCAGGGCACAGACAAACAAAAACTCAGCAAGAACCTCCACAGACTTAAATGTCCCTGTCTGACTGACAGCTTTGAAGAGAGTAGTGGTTCTCCCAGCACGCAGCTGGAGATCTGAGAACGGACAGACTGCCTCCTAAAGTGGGTCCCTCACCCCTGAGCAGCCTAACTGGGAGGCACCCCCCCAGTAGGGACAGACTGACACCTCATTCAACCGGGTACTCCTCTGAGACAAAACTTTCAGAGGAACTATCAGACAGCTGAATTTGTGGTCTCACGAAAATCCACTGTTCTGCAGCCACCGCTGCTGACACCCAGCCAAACAGGGTTTGGAGTGGACCTCTAGTAAACTCCAACAGACCTGCAGCTGAGGGTCCTGTCTGGTAGAAGGAAAACTAACAAACAGAAAGGACATCCACACCAAAAACCCATCTGTGCATCACCAATATCAAAGACAAAAAGTAGATAAAACCACAAAGATGGGGAAAAAACAGAGCAAAAAAACTGGAAACTCTAAAAAACAGAGCACCTCTCCTCCTCCAAAGGAACGCAGTTCCTCACCAGCAACGGAACAAAGCTGGATGGCGGATGACTTTGATGAGTCAAGAGAAGAAGGCTTCAGACGATCAAACTACTCTGAGCTACGAGAGGAAATTCAAAACAATAGCAAAGAAGTTAAAAACTTTGAAAAAA